>NC_091199.1:35874583-35947083 GCF_040958095.1 Procambarus clarkii
TGAATACTATAGTTCTTAATTATAATTTTAGTTTGTCTTGTCTGTGGGTTTGCTTCCAACAATTTAACATTTTTGCCTTGATACTCGAGACTGGTCTCTGTGAAGTACTTCAGGGCTTTGTGCCCCTGCACCCGTGCACTGACATTGCCACCTACACACCTGCTGTCTAGACGATACTCTGCTCTGTGGGCGCGGGCGGCCTCAATAATCCATCTGAACTTCTCTGCTGCTGTCATTCCCACTGCAGGAAAGATTTGGGTGTGCCACTCACTGTCTTCGTCTTGTCGTCGTTGTTGTTGTTGTTGTTGTTGAGGTTGTTGTTGCTGCTCATCCTGTCGTTGTAACCTGTCCCGGTTCCTGCTGTTTCTACCTCGGACTAGGCAGTCACCTGTACCAGTACTGTTGGAGGGCCCCGGGTTGGGATTCCCACCGGAGGGCCCCGGGTGTGGACCATCACCCAGGGGCCCCTGGCGGGGATGGGGGCTTACGCCGGGGGGGGGGGGGGCCGTTATGGTTCCCGGGTACACCAGCCATGGTCACTTGTTGTTGTTGTCTCAAAGTCTTACTTCTCGTGTCAACAACCATCTATTTGCTGCGGCTCACTTCATGTGATGTTGGGTGGTATGTCTTCATCACTGCACTCTGCCCTACACACACACACATGTACATATAGACACCTACAAGGCACAAGGTTTACACTCACACGTAGCGTAGGGGCACTATATGGGGTGTCCTGGCAGTCTTTCGTGTAAACACACTAGTCGCGCACACAGACCACGAACTTGGGTAGGGAGGGCACAAAGGCTATATTTCACGCGCGTGGTGTCCCAGGCTTCAGGTACCGCGAGGTGGCCCACCTACCTCACGACTCTCCCCTCAGCAGGCCTCGATATTGCCAAATTAACAATTACTGCCTTAATTTCTGGCCAATCCACACGTCCAGGGCCTACCACAGTTGGCAGGAGGGGCGGTGCACACTTAGTGCCGCTGTAGCTGACTTACTTGGCGCACTGAAGATTAGACCTTAGGCCTAGGCCTATGTCAAACAGGAGGATGGATACATCCTGCCTGCTCCTCCTCTAGCTTGAGGGCAACTGCGTGCCATATATGTTCTCTGTATTCCCTCTATTGCACCAATCTCTCCTGCTCTGAAGGGGGAAGTGAGTACTGAGCAGTACTCGAGACGGGACAACACAAGTGACTTGAAGAGTACAACCAATGTGATGGGATCCCTGGATTTGAAAGTTCTCGTAATCCATCCCATCATTTTTCTGGTGGTAGTGGGTGGTGGTGGTGGAGGGCGGTGTGGATGGTGATGGTGGAGGGGTGGTGTGGGTTGTGATGGTGGAGGGGTGGTGAGGGTGGTGATTGTGGAGGGTGGTGTGGGTGGTGATGGTGGAGGGGGTGTGGGTGGTGATGGTGGAGGGTGGGGTGGGTGGTGATGGTGGAGGAGGTGTGGGTGGTGGTAGTGGAGGGGTGGTGTGGGTGTGGTGGTGGAGGGTGGTGTTGGTGGTGGAGGGTGGTGGGTGCTGGTGGTGGGTGCTGGTGGTGGAGGGTGGTGTGGGTGGTGATGGTGGAGGGGTGGTGTGGGTGGTGGTGGTGGAGGGGTGGTGTGGGTGGTGGTGGTGGAGGGGTGGTGTGGGTGGTGGTGGTGGAGGGGTGGTGTGGGCGGTGATGGTGGAGGGGTGGTGTGGGTGGTGATGGTGGAGGGTGGTGTGGGGGTGATGGTGGAGGGGGTGTGGGTGGTGGTGGTGGAGGGTGGTGTGGATGGTGATGGTGGAGGGGTGGTGTGGGTGGTGATGGTGGAGGGGTGGCGAGGGTGGTGATGGTGGAGGGGTGGTGTGGGTGGTGATGGTGGAGGGGTGGTGTAGGTGGTAGTGGTGGAGGGTGGTGTGGGGGGGTGATGGTGGAGGGGAGGTGTAGGTGGTGGTGGTGGGTGGAGGTTTGGGGTTGATGGTGGAAGGGTGGTGGGGGTGGTGATGGTGGAGGGGTGGTGTGGGTGGTGATGGTGGAGGGTGGTGTGGGTGGTGATGGTGGAGGGTGGTGTGGTTGGTGGTGGTGGAGGGTGGTGTGGGTGGTGGTGGTGGAGGGTGGTGTGGGTGGTGTGGGTGGTGATGGTGGAGGGGTGGTGTTGGTGGTGGTGGGTGGAGGTTTGCGGTTGATGGTGGAGGGGTGGTGTGGGGGTTGATGGTGGAGGGGTGGTGTGGGTGGTGGTGGTGGAGGGGTGGTGTGCGTGGTGATGGTGGAGGGGTGGTGACGATGGTGATGGTGGAGGGTGGTGTGGGTGGTGATGGTGGAGGGTGGTGTGGATGGTGATGGTGGAGGGGTGGTGTGGGTGGTGATGGTGGTGGCGTGGTGTGGGTGGTGATGGTGGAGGGGTGGTGTGGATGGTGATGGTGGAGGGTGATGTGGGTGGTGATGGTGGAGGGTGGTGTGGATGGTGATGGTGGAGGGGTGGTGTGGGTGGTGATGGTGGAGGGTTGGTGTGGGTGGTAGTGGTGGAGGGTGGTGTTAGTAACAACAGCAGCACCAGCAACAGTAACAACAGCATTAACAGTAACAACAGCAGCAACAAAAACAACAGCACCAAAAATAACAACAGCAGCAACAGTAACAACAGTAGCACCAGTAATAGTAAGAAGAGCAGCACAAACAAAAGTAACAACACCAGCAACAGTAACAGCAACAGTAACAGTAACAACATCAGCAGCAGTAGCAACAGAAACAGTAATAACAGTAGCAAAAGTAACACCAGCAGCAGCAACAGTAACATCAACAGCAGCAGTAATAACAGTAAAAACAGCAGCAGCAACAGTAACAACAACAGCAACAGTAACAACAGCAGCAACAGTAACAACAGCAGCAAAAGTATCAACAGCAGTACCAGCAACAGTAACAACAGCAGCAACAGTAACAACAGCAGCACCAGCAACAGTAACAAGAGCATCAACAGTAACAACAGCAGCAACAGTAACAACAACAGCAACAAAAACAACAGCACCAAAAATAACAACAGCAGCAACATTAACAACAGTAGCACCAGTAATAGTAACAACAGTAACAGTAACAACATCAGCAACAGTAACAACAGCAGCAATAATAACAACAGCAGCAACAGTAACAACATCAGCAACAATAACAACAACAGCAACAGTATCAACAGCAGTACCAGCAACAGTAACAACAGCAGCACCAGCAACAGTAACAACAGCAGCACCAGCAACAGTAACAACAGCAGCAATAATAACAACAGCAGCAACAGTAACAACATTAGCAACAATAACAACAGCAGAAACATTAACAACAGCAACAAGAGTAACAGCAGAATCAACAATAACAACAGCAGCAACAGTATCAACAGCAGTACCAGCAACAGTAACAACAGCAGAACCAGCAACAGTAACAACAGCAGTAACAATATCAACAGAAGCAACAATAACAACAGCAGCACCTCCAGCATTAACAACAGCAGCACCTCCAGCATTAACAACAGCAGCACCTCCAGCATTAACAACAGCAGCACCTCCAGCATTAACAACAGCAGCACCTCCAGCATTAACAACAGCAGCACCTCCAGCATTAACAACAGCAGCACCTCCAGCATTAACAACAGCAGCACCTCCAGCATTAACAACAGCAACACCTCCAGCATTAACAACAGCAGCACCTCCAGCATTAACAACAGCAGCACCTCCAGCATTAACAACAGCAGCACCTCCAGCATTAACAACAGCAGCAGCAGTAACAACAGAAGCCTCAGCAACAATAATAACAGCAGCATCAGCTACAGTAAGAACATAAGAACAAAGGCAACTGCAGAAGGCCTATTGGCCCATACGAGGCAGCTCCTATTTATAACCACCCAATCCCACTCATGTACTTGTCCAACCCGCGCTTGAAACAATCGAGGGACCCCACTTCCAGCACGTTACGCGGTAATTGGTTCCACAAATCAACAACCCTGTTACTGAACCAGTATTTACCCAAGTCTTTCCTAAATCTAAACTTATCCAATTTATACCCATTGTTTCGTGTTCTGTCTTGTGTTGATACTTTTAATACCCTATTAATATCCCCTTTGTTATGTCCATTCACCCACTTCACATGTTATGTTCACATTCACCCACAGTAACAACAGCAGCAACAGAAACAACAGAAATACCAGGAACAGTAACAACAACAGCACCACCAATAGTAAACAGAAAGAAAAACAACAGCAACAGTAACAACAGCAGGACCAGAAAAAGTAACAACAGTAGCACCAGCAACAGTAACAACAGCAGGACCAGAAAAAGTAACAACAGTAGCACCAGCAACAGTAACAAAACAGCACCAGCAATAACAGCAGCACCAACAATAGTATCAACAGCAGCACCAGCAACAACAGCAGCACCAACAATAGTATCAACAGCAGCACCAACAACAGTAACAACAACAGCACCACCAATAGCAAACAGAAAGAAAAACAACAGCAGCGGCACCAGCAAGAGTAACACCAGCAGCGGCAACAGCAGAAACAGTACCAATAGCAGCACCAGCAACAGTAACACCAGTAGCACCAAAACAGTATTAACAGCAGCACCACAAACAGTAACAACAGCAAAAATAACAACAGAAGCAACAGTAACAACAGCACGAGAGTAACAGTAACAAAAACTGCAGTCCCAACAACCGTAATAACTACAGCTCCACGAACAGTAACAACAGTACCAACAGTAACAACAGCAGCACAAACAACAGTAACAACACCAGCAACAGTAAAAGCAACAGCAATAGTAAAAACCAGAGCAACAGTATTAACAGCAGCAATAATAACAACAGCAGCAACAATAACTGAGCCACACACAGAAACTGTTTGGATAGAATTAAACGAAAAAGCAAATAATATTATAATAGGAGTTATATATAGGCCACCAAATTTAGACAGAATGGAAGCAAAGCATCTATGGGATGAAATATCTAGAGCATCTAGATCTAACAGTATTTATGTCATGCGTGACTTCAACTGTAGTGGAATAAACTGGTTGAACAAAACAAGGAATAGTGAAGCAGAAGATTTTCTAGAATTAATTGACGATTGCTTTCTTACGCAACACATTAAGGAACCAACGCGGGAAAATAATATTTTAGATTTAGTGTTAACTAACAGGGAAACACAAATTAATGACATCGAAATAGGGAGTGAGCTAGGGAACAGTGATCACAAAGAAATCAGATTTAGCATAGAATGGAATAGACCTGTAGGAGAAAATTCTGTTAAAGTGCCAGATTTTCGAAAAGCTGATTTTAATAGCCTTAGAAATTTTTGGGGTCAAATTGATTGGAAAGTCTTGGGTATGGGGTGTGGGCCGGTCTTGAAGCGAGACATGAACCCAGCGACAGGTGACGTAAAAGGGGATTTCGATGTGGATTTAATATATAACTTATTTAAGAATATTCTAAACAAAGCACAGGAACGTAGTATACCGTACAAATTGAATAGATCGAGAACTAATGACCCAAAGTGGATAACAAATAATTTAAAGAACCTTATAGGTAAAAAGAGAGCTTGGTACAAAAGGATTAAGAATGGGGAAGTCAGTTTAGAACAGGAATTCATACAACTGGTTAGAAATGTTAAAAAAGAGATTAGGAAAGCAAAAAGAAACTATGAAATTCGCATAGCAGAGCAAGCAAAGTCAAATCCTAAAGGGTTTTTTCAGTTATATCGAACTAAGACTTGGGAAAGGATAGGTCCATTAAAATCTGAGACAGGTTAAATAACGGATAATGACAAGGAGATGAGTAGTATTTTTAACACATATTTAATATCTGTATTTACTAAAGAAGAACTTAACAATATGTCTTCAGCCGAACAAGTCTATGTGGGTGGGGATGAGGACAGGTTGACTAGTTTAGCAGTTACCAGGGAGGATGTAATTAAACAATTAGTAAAACTAAAACCAAACAAATCCCCAGGGCCGGATGAAGTGTTTGCCAGGGTGCTTGGGGAATGCAGGGAGGAGCTTTCCGAGCCGCTGTCTACCATGTTTAGTGGATCAATAGAGTTAGGCGGAGTGCCAGAGTCGTGGAAGGTGGCTAGTGTGGTACCAATTTTTGGGAAGGGAGATAGATGACTTGCGTCGGGCTGTCGGCCAGTAAGCCTGGCGTCTGTTGTGCAAAAGTTACTTGAATCAGTGGTTGCAAATACAATTCGTCTCCATCTTGAAAAACATAAATTGGTAGGTGGGTCGCAACATTGTTTTACGAATGGCCGTTCATGTTTGACAAATTTGCTAACTTTTTGTTCCGGCATGGTTGAGGCAGTTGATGGTGGTGGGGATTGTGATGTTGTGTGCCTTGACTTTGGCAGGGCTTTTGATGCAGTGCCACGTGGGGGGCTGGTTAGGGGGATGGAGGCTCATGGTGTTGGGGGGTGCTGAATTAAGTTGGATTGGGGCGTGGCTGTTCCAAAGGAAACAGAGAGTTAGTATGGGTGGGGTTAAGTCAGATTGGGATAATGTTGTTAGTGGAGTGTCTCAGGGCTCTGTCCTGGGACCTCTGTTGTTTATAATGTGTGTAGGTGATTTGGATTCGGATTTGAGTAGAAACATCTGCAAATTTGCGGATGATGCGAGGGTCGGTAGGGAGATCAACGCGAAGGAGGTCTCGCTATCACTTCGGGTTGATCTGGATAGGGTTTTGGAATGGTCAAAGGATTGGCAGATGCAGTTTAATGCTGATAGGTGTGGAGTTTTGGGGCTGGGTAATGATGATAGAGTTGCAGGATACGAGCTGGATTGTGTTGAGACTGCGAAGTCGGATTGCGAAAAGGATCTGGGAGTTGTGATTGGTGGGAATTTGAAACAGAGGGATCAATGTATGAATGTTCGTGATGGGGCGAGTAGGACACTGGGATTTGTTAATCGGGGCGTTGGTGACGGGACACCTGGTGTGGTTCTTCAGCTGTATCTTGCTCTGGTTGGGCCCCATTTAGATTGTGCAGTTCGGTTTTGGTCGCCGTACTGTGGAATGAATGTAAATTCACTTGTACTTGTCCAGCGTAGGATGACAGGGTTGGTTCCCCAAATTGGAAGTCTTTCATATGTGGAAGGATTGGTAGAGCTTGGGTTGCATTCGCTGGAAAGACGAAGGGTTGGGGGTGACATGATAGAGGTTTGCGGGTGGATGAGTGGACATAACAAAGGGGATATTAATAGGGGATTAAAGGTGTCAACTCGGGACAGAACACGAAACAATGGGTATAGGTTGGATGAGTTTAGGTTTGGGAAAGATTTGGGTGGGTGCTGGTTCGGTAACAGTGTTGTTGATTTGTGGAACCAATTGCCGCGTAGCGAGGTGGAGGTGAGGTCCCTCGATTGTTTCGGGCGCTGGTTGGACATGTATGTGAGTGGGATTGGGTGGTTGTAGAGGGGAGCTGCCTCGTATGGGCCAATAGGCCTTCTGCAGTTGCCTTTGTTCTTATGTTCTTATGTTCTAATAACAATAGCAACAACAGTAACTACAGCAGCAAAAGTAACAACAGCAGCAACAGTATTAATAGCAGCACCATCAACAGTAACACGACCAGCAACAATAACAACAGCAGCAACAATAACAACAGCACCAACAACAACAGACACAACAGCAGTGCCACCAACAGTAACAACAGCTGCACCAGCAACCATAACAACAGCAGCACCAGAAAGAGTAAAAACAGTAGCACCAGAAAAAGTACCAACAGTAGCAGCAGCAACAGTAGCAGCAGCAGCACCAGCATCAGTAACAACAGCAGTACCAACAACAGTACCAACTGCAGCACCAGCAACAGTAACAACAGCAACACCAGCAACAGTAACAACAGGAGCACCAACAACAGAAACAACAGCAGCACCAACAACAGTACCAACTGCAGCACCAGCAACAGTAACAACAGCAGCAACAGTAACAACAGCAGCAACAGTAACGACAGTAGCAACAGTAGCAACAGCACCGCAACAGTAACACCAGAAGCAACAGTAACAACAGCAGGGACAGTAACAACAGCAGGGACAGTAACAACAGCAGCAGCACGAACAACAGTAGCATCACTAACTGTAACAACAGCAGCACCAGTAACAAAAGCAGCATCAACAACAGTAACAAAAGCAGCACAACCCACAGTAACAACAGCAAAAACAGTAACAACAACAGTAACAACAGCAGCACCAGCAACAGTAACAACAGCAGCAACAGTATCAACAGCAGCACCAGCAACAGTAACAACAGCAGCAACAGTATCAACAGCAGCACCAGCAACAGTAACAACAGCAGCAACAGTATCAACAGCAGCACCAAATGCAGCACCAGCAATAGTAACAACAGCAGCACTAAATGCAGCACCAGCAACAGTAACAACAGCAGCAACAATAACAACAACAGTGTCAGTAACAACAGTAAAAATCGTAGCAACAGTACCAACAGCAGCACCAACAACAGAACCAACTGCAGCACTAGCAACAGTAAAACAGGAGCTCCAGCAACAGTAAAAAAGCAGCAAGAGTAACAACAGCAGCAACAGTATCAACAGCAACAGTAACAATAGCAGCAACAGTAACAAAGCAACAACAGTAATAACAGCAGCAACAGCAACAGTAACAACAGCAGCTACACCAACAACAGTATCATAAGAAGCACCACCAACAGCAACAACATCAACAAAAGCAGCATCACCAACAGTAACAACAGTAGCAACATTAACAACAGCAGTAACAGTAACAACAGCAGCACACTAACAGTAACAACAGCAGCACACTAACAGTAACAACAGCAGCAAAAGTAACAACAGCAGCAACAGTAACAACAGTAGCAACAATAACAACAGCACCATCAAAAGAAACAACAGCAGCACCAACAACAGTAACAACAGAAACACCAGCAACAGTAACAATAGCAGCACCAGAAAGAGTAACAACAGCAGCACCAGCAACAGTAACAGAACAGCACTAGCAACAACAGCAGCACCAACAATAGTATTAACAGCAGCACCAGCAACAGTAACAACAACAGCACCACCAATAGCAAACAGAAAGAAAAGACAACAGCTGCAGCACCAGCAACAGAAATAACAGCAGCACCAAAACAGTATCAACAGCAGCACCACAAACAGTAACAACAGTAGAACCACAGAAGTAACAACAGAAGCAACAGTAACAACAGTACTAACAGTAACAACAGCACGAGAGAAACAGTAAAAAAACAGCAGTCCCAACAACTGTAGCAACAGCAGCTCCACGAACAGTAACAACAGTACCAACAGTAAGAACAGCAGCAACAGTAACAACAGCAGCTCCAGCAATATTAACAACAGCAACACTAGCAACAGTAACAACAGCAGTACAAACAACAGTAACAACACCAACAACAGTAAAAACAACAGCAACAGTTAAAACAACAGCCACAGTATTAACAGCAGCAATAATAACAACAACAGCAACAATAACAACAGCAACAACAGTAACTACAGCAGCAAAAGTAACAAAAGCAGCAACAGTAATAACAGCAGCACCATCAACAGTAACACGACCAGCAACAATAACAACAGTAGCAACAATAACAACAGCACCAACAACAGAAACCACAGCAGTGCCACCAACAGTAACAACAGCTGCACCAGCATCCATAACAACAGCTGCCCTCTAAAGAGTAACAACAGTAGCACCAGAAAAAGTACCAAGAGTAGCAACAGCAACAGTAGCAGCAGCGGCACCAGAATCAGTATCAACAGCAGCACCAACAACAGTACTAACTGCAGCACCAGCAACAGTAACAACAGCAGCACCAGCAACAGTAACAACAGGAGCACCAACAACAGAAACAACAGCAGCAACAACATCAGCACCAACTGCAGCACCAGCAACAGTAACAACAGCAGCAACAGTAACAACAGTAGCATCAGTATCAACAGCCGCAGCTACAGTAACAATAGCAGAAGTAACAACTACAATCAAAACAGCAGCATCAGCAACAGTAAACACAGTAGCAACAGTAACAACAGCTCCAGCAACAGTAACACCCGCAGCAACAGTAACAACAGCAGGGACAGTAACAACAGCAGAAGCAACAGTAACAACAGCAGCAGCACGAACAACAGTTGCACCACCAACAGGAACAACAGCAGCATTAATAACAACAACAGTGTCAGTAACAACATCAGTAAGATGAACGGTAACACCAGCAGAAACAGTAACAACAGAACCACCAACAGTAGCAAGAGCAGAAACTACAGCAGCATCACCAACAGTAACAACAGCAGCACCAACAGTAACAACAGCAGCAGCAACAGTAACAGCAGCAACAGTACCAACAGCACCACCAACAGTAAATACAGAAGCATCAGTAACAGCAGCAACAGTACCAACAGCACCACCAACAGTAAATACAGAAGCATCAGTAACAGCAGCAACAGTACCAACAGCACCACCAACAGTAAGTACAACAGCATCAGTAACAGCAACAACAGTACCAGCAGCACCACCAACAGTAAATACAGCAGCAACAGTAACAACAGCAGCAACAGTAACAACATCAGCAACAGTAACAACAGCAGCAACAGTAACAACACGAGCAGCAACAGTACCAACAGCACCACCAACAGTAAATACAGCAGCAACAGTAACAACAGCAGCAATAGTAACAACAGTAGCAACAGAAACAACAGCAGGAACAGTAACAACAGCAGCAACAGTAACAACAGCAACAACAGTAACAACACCAGCTACAACAACAACAGCAGCACCAACAGTAACAACAGCAGCAACAGTAACAACAGCAGCAACAGTAACAACAGCAGCAACAATAACAACAGCAGCAGCAACAGTAACAACAGCAGCAACAGTAACAACAGCAGCAAAAGTAACAACAGCAGCAACAATAACAACAGAAGCAACAGTAACAACAGCAGCAGCAACAGTAACACCAGCAGCAACAGTAACAACAGCAGCAACAGTAACAACAGCAGCAGCAATAACAACAGCAGCAGCAACAGTAACAACAGCAACAGTAACAACAGCAGCAGCAACAGTAACAACAGCAGCAACAGTAACAACAGCAGCAAAAGAAACAACAGAAGCAACAGTAACAACAGCAGCAGCAAAAGTAACACTAGCAGCAACAGTAACACCAGCAGCAACAGTAACAACAGCAGCAACAGTAACAACAGCAGCAGCAACAGTAATAGCAGCAGCAACAGTAACAACAGCAGCAACAGTAACAAGAGCAACAACAGTAACAACAAAAGCAGCAGCAACAGTAACACCAGCAGCAACAGTAACAACAGCAGCAACAGTATCAACAGTAACAACAGCAGCAACAATAACAACAGCAGCAGCAACAGTAACAACAGCAGCAACAGTAACAACAGCAGCAACAGTAGCAACAGTAACAACAGCAGCAACAATAACAACAGCAGCAGCAACAGTAACAACAGCAGCAGCAACAGTAATATCAGCAGCAGCAACAGTAACAACAGCAGCAACAGTAACAACAGCAGCAACAATAACAACAGCAGCAACAGTAACAACAGCAGTAGCAACAGTAATAGCAGCAGCAACAGTAACAACAGAGAGAAGGAGCAAGACTCACCCGGTACTCTCGTTGGCGACGCTAAAGGTGGACCAGAGCGCCCAGCGGTGTTCGATGGGCAATGACTTCCTGCCCCGTACATTCTTATTGGTGGCGGCCAGACGCACTGTCTGAGGCGAGGGCTGCGTAAGCTGGTGCGCCGCCTCCGTCCCTGTCACAGATGGTAATATAGCCTTCCCTCCCTGTCACAGATGGTAATATAGCCTTCCGTCCCTGTCGCAGATGGTAATATAGCCCGCCGTCCCTGTCACAGATGGTAATATAGCCCTCCGTCCCTGTCACATATGGTAATATAGCCCTCCGTCCGTCACAGATGGTATTATAGTCCTCCGCCCCTGTCACAGATGGTAATATAGCCCTCCGTCCCTGTTAAAGATGGAAATGTAATCCTCCGTCCCAGTCACAGATGGTAATGTAGCCCCTCTGTCCCTGTCACAGATGGTAATATAGTCCTCCGTCCCTGTCACAGATGGTAATGTAGCCCTCCGTCCCTGTCACAGATGATAATATAGCCCTCCGTCCCTGTTACAGATGGTAATGTAGCCCTCCGTCCCTGTCACAGATGGTAATATAGCCCTCCGTCCCTGTCACAGATGGTAATATAGCCCTCCGTCCCTGTCACCGATGGTAATATAGCCCTCCGTCCCTGTCACAGATGATAATATAGCCCTCCGTCCCTGTTACAGATGGTAATGTAGCCCTCCGTCCCTGTCACAGATGGTAATATAGCCCTCCGTCCCCTGTCACAGATAGTAATATAGCCCTCCGTCCCTGTCACAGATGGTAATATAGCCCTCCGTCCCTGTCACAGATGATAATATAGCCCTCCGTCCCTGTTACAGATGGTAATGTAGCCCTCCGTCCCTGTCACAGATGGTAATATAGTCCTCTGTCCCTGTCACAGATGGTAATATAGCCATCCGTCCCTGTCACAGATGGTAATGTAGCCCTCCGTCCCTGTCACAGATGGTAATATAGCCCTCCGTCCCTGTCACAGAGGGTAATATAGCCCTCCCTCCCCTGTCACAGATGGTAATATAGTCCTCCGTCCCTGTCACAGATGGTAATATAGTCCTCCATCCCTGTCACAGATGGTGATATAGCCCTTCGTCCCTGTCACAGATGGTAATATAGTCCTCCGTACCTGTCACAGAGAGTAATATAGCCCTCCGTCCCTGTCACAGAGGGAAATATAGCCCTCTGTCCCAGTCGCAGATGGTAATATAGCCATTCGTCCCTGTCACAGATGGTAAAATTGCCCTCCGTGCCTGTCACAAAGGGTAATATAGCACTCCGTCCCTGTCACAGACGGTAATATAGTTCTCCGTCCCTGTCACAGAGGTTAATATAGTCCTCGGTTCCTGTCAAAGAGGTAATATAGCCCTCCGCTCCTGTCACAGATGGTAATATATTCCTCTGTACTTTTCATAGATGGTAACATAGCCCTCCGTCGCTGTCACAGATGGTAATATAGCCCTCCGCCCCTGTCACAGATGGTAATATAGTCCTCTGTACTTTTCATAGATGGTAATATAGCCCTCCGTCCCTGTCACAGGTGGTAATATAGCCCTCCGCCCCTGTCACAGATGGTAATAAAACCCTCCTACCCTGTCACCGAGAGAAATATAGCACTCCGTTCCCTTTACAGACGGTATTATATGCATCCGTCCCTGTCACAGATAGTAATATAGCTCTCCGTCCCGGTCACAGATGGTAATATAGCCCTTCTTCCCCATCACAAATGTTAATATAGCCATCCGTCCCTGTCACAGATGGTAATATCGTCCTCCGTTCCTGTCACATGTGGAAATGTAGCCATTCGTTCCTGTCACAGATGGTAATATAGTCCACCGACCCCGTCACAGATGGTAATATAGTCCTCCATTCCTTTCACAGATGGTAATATAGCCCTCCGTTTTGGTCAGATGGTAATATAGCCTTCCATCAATGTCAGAGATGGTAATATAGCCCTTTGACCTGTCACAGATCGTAATATAGTCCACCGTCCGTGTCACAGATGGTAATATTGTCCACCATCCCTCTCACAGATGGTAATATAGTCCTCCGTCCCTGTCACAAATGGTAATATAGCCCTTCGTCCCTGTCACAGACGGTAATAAAATCCTCCGTCCCTGTCACAGATGGTAATATATCACTCCGTCCCTGTCACAGATGGTAATATATCCCTCCGTCCCTGTCACTGAGTGTAATATAACCTTTCGTCCCTGTCACAGACGGTAATATAGCCCTCCGTCCCTGTCACAGATGGTAATATAGTCCTCCGTCCCTGTCACAAAGGGTTATATAGGCCTCCGTTCCCATCACAGAGGGTAATATAGCCCCCCGTCCCTATCACAGTAATATATTGCTCCGTCCCTGTCGCAAAGGGTAATATAGCTGACCGTTCCTGTTTCAGATGGAATTATAGTCCTCCATCCTTGTCACAGAGGGTAATATAGTCCTCCATCCTTGTCACAGAGGGTAATATAACCTTACGTAGCAGTCACAGACGGTAATATATCCATCCGTCCCTGTCACAGATGGTAATATAGTCCTCCGTCCCTGTCACAGAAGGTAATATATCCCTCCGTCCCAGTCACAAACGGTAATATAGCCCTCCGTTCCCTATCACAGACGGTAATATAGCCCTACGTCACTGTCACAGACAGTAATATAGCCCTCCGTCCCTGTCACAGACGGTAATATAGCCCTCCGTTCCAGTAACAGACGGTAATATAGCCGTCAGTGCCTGTCACAAACGGTAATATAGCCCTCCGTCCCATCACAGATGTTAATATGGTCATCTGTTCCTGTCACAGATGTTAATATAGCCCTCCGTCCCTGTCATAGAGGGTAATATATCCCTCCGTCTCCATGTCAGATGGTAATATAGTCACCCGTCCCTGTCACAAATGGTAATATAGCCCTCCGTCCCTGTCACAGACGTAATATAGTCCTACGTCCCTGTCACAGATGGTTATATAGCCCTCCGTCTCTGTCACAGATGGTAATATATTCCTCCGTCCCCATCACAGATGGTAACATAGTCCTCCTTCCCTATCACAGAAGTTAATATAGCGATCCGTCCCTGTCACTGATAGTAATATAGCCCTTCCTCCCAATAACAATTGTTAATATAACCCTCCGTCTGTGCAACAGATGGTAATATAGTCCTCCGTCCCTGTCACAGAAGATAATATATCCCTCCGTCCCTGTCATAGATTATAATATAGCCCTCAGTCCCTGTCACAGACGGTAATATAGCCCTCCGTTCCCAATCACAGACGGTAATATAGCCCTACGTCACTGTCACAGAGAGTAATATAGCCCTCCGTCCCTGTCATTGACGGTAATATAGCCCTCTGTTCCAGTAACAGACGGTAATATAGTCATCTGTCACTGTCACAGATGTTAATATAGCCCTCCGTCCCTGACACAGAGGGTAATATATCCCTCCGTCTCCATGTCAGATGGTAATATAGTCCCCCGTCCCTGTCACAAATGGTAATATAGCCCTCCGTCCATGTCACAGACGTAATATAGTCCTACGTCCCTGTCACAGATAGTTATATATTCCTCCGTCCCCGTCACAGATGGTAACATAGTCCTCCTTCCCTATCACAGAAGTTAATATAGCGATCCGTCCCTGTCACAAAGGGTAATATAGCTGATCATTCCTGTTACAGATGGTAATATAGTCCTCCGTCCTTGTCACAGAGGGTAATATAACCCTCTGTCCCTGTCACAGATGGTAATATATCCCACCCTTCATGTCACAGATGGTAATATAGCCTTCCTTCCCTGGCACAGATGGTAATATAGCCCTCCGTCCGTATCACAGAGGATAATATAGCTCTCCGTCCCAGTCAAATAGGGTAATATAGCCCTCCGTCCCTGACACAGATGGTAATATAGCCCTCCGTCCCTTTCATAGAAGGTAATATTGCCCTCCGTCCCTGTCACAGATGGTAATATAGCCCTTTGTACCTGTCACAGATGGTAATATAGCTCTACGTCCCTGTTACATAGGGTAATATAGCCCTCCATCCATCACAGAAGGTAATATAGCTCTCCGTCCTTGTCACAGATGGTATTATAGTTCTCCGTCCCTGTCAAAGATGGTAATATAGCCCTGCGTCCCTGTCACAGATATTAATATAGCCCTCCGTCCGAGTCACAGAAGGAAATATAGCCCTCCGTCGCTGTCACTGATCGTAATATAGCTCTCCGTCCTTGTCACAGACTGGAATATAGCCCTCCGTCCCTGTCACAGATGGTAATATAGCCCTCTGTCCCCATCACAAAAGGTAATATAGCTTTCCGTCAAAGTCACAGACGGTAAAATAGCCCTCCGTCCCTCTCTCAGGCGGTAATATAGCCCTCCATCAAGGTAACAGACGGAAATATAGCCCTCTGTCCCCATCACAGAAGGTAATATAGCTTTCCGTCAAAGTCACAGACGGTAATATAATCCTCCGTCCCTGTCACAGATGGTAATACAGTCCTCCGTCCCGGTCACAGATGGTAATATAACCCTCCGTCCCTGTCACTGACGGTAATATAATCATCCATCCCAGTCACAGAAGGTAATATATCCCTCCGTCCCTGTCACAAAGGGTAATATAGGCCTCCGTCCCCATCACAGAGGGAAATATAGCCCCCCGTCCCTATCACAGAAGGTAATATATTGCTCCGTCCCTGTCACAAAGGGTAATATAGCTGACCGTTCCTGTTTCAGATGGTAATATAGACCTCCATCCTTGTCACAGGGGGTAATATAACCTTCCGTCCCTGTCACAGATGGTAATATATCCCTCCGTCCCTTTCGCAGATGGTAATATAGTCCTCCGTCCCAGTCACCGATGGTAATATATCCCTCCGTCCCAGTCACCGATGGTAATATAGCCCTCAGTCCCTGTCACAGAGGGCAATATAGCCCTCCGTTCCCTGTCACAGACGGTAATATAACCCTCCGTCCCTGTCACAGACGGTAATATAGCCAAACGTCACTGTCACAGACAGTAATATAGCCCTCCGTCCCTGTCACAGACGGTAATATAGCCCTCCGTCCCAGTAACAGACGGTAATATAGCCGTCAGTGCCTGTCACAAACGGTAATATAGCCCTCCGTCCCTGTCACAGAGGGTAATATAACCCTCCGTCCCTGTCACAAATGGTAATATAGCCCTCCGTCCCTGTCACAGACTGTAATATATCTCTCCGTCCCTGTCACAGATGGTAATATAGTCCTCCGTCCCTGTCACAGATGGTAATATATCCCTCCGTCCCAGTCATAGTTTATAATATAGCCCTCAGTCCCTGTCACAGAGGGTAATATATACCTCCGTTGCCTGTCACAGACGGTAATATAGCCCTCCGTTCCCTGTCACAGACGGTAATATAGCACAACGTCACTGTCACAGACAGTAATATAGCCCTACGTCCCTGTCACAGACGGTAATATAGCCCTCCGTCCCAGTAACAGACGGTAATATAGCCGTCAGTGCCTGTTACAAACGGTAATATAGCCCTCCGTGCCTGTCACAGATGGTAATATAGCCCTCCGTCTCTGTCACAGATGGTAATATAGCCCTCCTTCCATGTCACAGAGGGTAATATAGCTCTCCGTCCCTGTCACTGATGGTAATATAGCCCTTCCTCCCCATAACAAATGTTAATATAGCCCTCCGTCTGTGTAACAGATGGTAATATAGTCCTCAGTCCCTGTCACAGATGGAAATATAGTCCACCGTCCCTGTCACGGGTGGTTATATAGTCCACCGTCCGTCACAGATGGTAATATAGCCCTCCGTCCCTGTCACAGATGGTAATATAGCCTTTCGTCCCTGTCACAGATGGTAATATAGCCCTCTGTCCCTGTCACAGATGGTAATATAGCCCTCCGTCCCTGTCACAGATGGTAATATAGCCCTTCGTCCCTGTCACAGATGGTAATATAGCCCTCTGTCCCTGTCACAGATGGTAATATAGTCCTCCGTCCCTGTCATGGATGGTAATATAGCTCTCAGTCCCTGTCACATAGGGTAATATAACCCTCCGTTCTTGTCACAGTTGGTAATATAGCCCTCCTTCCCAGTCACGGATAGTAATATAGCCCTCAGTTCCGATCACAGACGGTAATATAGCACTCCGTTACTGTCACAGAAGGTAATATAGCCCTCCGTCCCTGTCAAAGAGGGTAATATAGTCCTCCGTCCCAGTCACAGATGGTAATATAGCCCTGTGTCCCAGTCACATAGGGTAATATAGCCCTTCATCTCTGTCACTGACGGTAATATAGCCCTCCGTCCCTGTCACAGACGGTAATATAGCCCTCCGTCCCTGTCACAGAAGGTAATATAGCCCTCTGTTACCCTCACCGATAGTAATATAGTCCTCCTTCCCTATCACAAAAGGTAATATAGCGTTCCGTCCTTGTCAAAGAGGGTAATATAACCCTCCGTCCCTGTCACAGATGGTAATATATCCCTCCGTTCCTGTCACAGATGGTAATATTGACCTCCTTCCCTGTCACAGATGGTAATATAGCCCTCTGTCCCTGTCACAGAAGGTAGTATAGCCCTCTGTCTCAGTCACAGAGGGTAATATAGCTCTCCGTCCCTATCACATAGGGTAATATAGCCCTCTGTCCCTGTCACAGATGGTAATATAGCCCTTCTTCCCCATCACAAATATTAATATTGCCCTCCGTCCCTGTCGCAGAGAGTAATATAGTCATCCGTCCCTGTCACAGATGATAATATAGCCCTCTGTCCCTGTCACAGAGGGTAATATAGCTCTACGTCCCTGTCACAGATGGTAATATTGCCCTCTGTCCCTGTCGCAGAGAGTAATATAGTCCTCCGTCCCTGTCACAGATATTAATATTGCCCTCCGTCCCAGTCACAGATATTAATATAGCCCTCCGTCCCAGTCACAGAAAGTAATATAGCCCTCCGTCGCTGTCACTGACGGTAATATAGCCCTCCGTCCCTGTCACAGACGATAATATAGCCCTCCGTCCCTGTCACAGACGGTAATATAGCCCTCTGTCGCTATCACAGATGGTAATATAGCGCTCCGTCCCTGTAAAAAAGGGTAATATAGCTGACCGTTCTTGACACAGATGGTAATATAGCCCTCCGTCACTGTCACAGATGGTAATATAGCCCTCCTTCCCTGTCACAGATGGTAATATAGCCCTTCGTCTATGTCACAGATGGAAATATAGCCCTCCGTCCCAGTCACAGATGATAATATAGCCCTCCTTCCCTGTCACAGATGGTAATATAGCCCTCTGTCCCCATCACAAAAGGTAATATAGCTTTCCGTCAAAGTCACAGACGGTAAAATAGCCCTCCGTCCCTCTCTCAGGCGGTAATATAGCCCTCCATCAAGGTAACAGACGGAAATATAGCCCTCTGTCCCCATCACAGAAGGTAATATAGCTTTCCGTCAAAGTCACAGACGGTAATATAATCCTCCGTCCCTGTCACAGATGGTAATACAGTCCTCCGTCCCGGTCACAGATGGTAATATAACCCTCCGTCCCTGTCACTGACGGTAATATAATCATCCATCCCAGTCACAGAAGGTAATATATCCCTCCGTCCCTGTCACAAAGGGTAATATAGGCCTCCGTCCCCATCACAGAGGGAAATATAGCCCCCCGTCCCTATCACAGAAGGTAATATATTGCTCCGTCCCTGTCACAAAGGGTAATATAGCTGACCGTTCCTGTTTCAGATGGTAATATAGACCTCCATCCTTGTCACAGGGGGTAATATAACCTTTCGTCCCTGTCACAGATGGTAATATATCCCTCCGTCCCTGTCGCAGATGGTAATATAGTCCTCCGTCCCAGTCACCGATGGTAATATATCCCTCCGTCCCAGTCACCGATGGTAATATAGCCCTCAGTCCCTGTCACAGAGGGCAATATAGCCCTCCGTTCCCTGTCACAGACGGTAATATAACCCTCCGTCCCTGTCACAGAAGGTAATATAGCCAAACGTCACTGTCACAGACAGTAATATAGCCCTCCGTCCCTGTCACAGACGGTAATATAGCCCTCCGTCCCAGTAACAGACGGTAATATAGCCGTCAGTGCCTGTCACAAACGGTAATATAGCCCTCCGTCCCTGTCACAGAGGGTAATATAACCCTCCGTCCCTGTCACAAATGGTAATATAGCCCTCCGTCCCTGTCACAGACTGTAATATATCTCTCCGTCCCTGTCACAGATGGTAATATAGTCCTCCGTCCCTGTCACAGATGGTAATATATCCCTCCGTCCCAGTCATAGTTTATAATATAGCCCTCAGTCCCTGTCACAGAGGGTAATATATACCTCCGTTGCCTGTCACAGACGGTAATATAGCCCTCCGTTCCCTGTCACAGACGGTAATATAGCACAACGTCACTGTCACAGACAGTAATATAGCCCTACGTCCCTGTCACAGACGGTAATATAGCCCTCCGTCCCAGTAACAGACGGTAATATAGCCGTCAGTGCCTGTTACAAACGGTAATATAGCCCTCCGTGCCTGTCACAGACGGTAATATAGCCCTCCGTCTCTGTCACAGATGGTAATATAGCCCTCCTTCCATGTCACAGAGGGTAATATAGCTCTCCGTCCCTGTCACTGATGGTAATATAGCCCTTCCTCCCCATAACAAATGTTAATATAGCCCTCCGTCTGTGTAACAGATGGTAATATAGTCCTCAGTCCCTGTCACAGATGGAAATATAGTCCACCGTCCCTGTCACGGGTGGTTATATAGTCCACCGTCCGTCACAGATAGTAATATAGCCCTCCGTCCCTGTCACAGATGGTAATATAGCCCTTCGTCCCTGTCACAGATGGTAATATAGCCCTCTGTCCCTGTCACAGATGGTAATATAGCCCTCCGTCCCTGTCACAGATGGTAATATAGCCCTTCGTCCCTGTCACAGATGGTAATATAGCCCTCTGTCCCTGTCACAGATGGTAATATAGTCCTCCGTCCCTGTCATGGATGGTAATATAGCTCTCAGTCCCTGTCACATAGGGTAATATAACCCTCCGTTCTTGTCACAGTTGGTAATATAGCCCTCCTTCCCAGTCACGGATAGTAATATAGCCCTCAGTTCCGATCACAGACGGTAATATAGCACTCCGTTACTGTCACAGAAGGTAATATAGCCCTCCGTCCCTGTCAAAGAGGGTAATATAGTCCTCCGTCCCAGTCACAGATGGTAATATAGCCCTGTGTCCCAGTCACATAGGGTAATATAGCCCTTCATCTCTGTCACTGACGGTAATATAGCCCTCCGTCCCTGTCACAGACGGTAATATAGCCCTCCGTCCCTGTCACAGAAGGTAATATAGCCCTCTGTTACCCTCACAGATAGTAATATAGTCCTCCTTCCCTATCACAAAAGGTAATATAGCGTTCCGTCCTTGTCAAAGAGGGTAATATAACCCTCCGTCCCTGTCACAGATGGTAATATATCCCTCCGTTCCTGTCACAGATGGTAATATTGACCTCCTTCCCTGTCACAGATGGTAATATAGCCCTCTGTCCCTGTCACAGAAGGTAGTATAGCCCTCTGTCTCAGTCACAGAGGGTAATATAGCTCTCCGTCCCTATCACATAGGGTAATATAGCCCTCTGTCCCTGTCACAGATGGTAATATAGCCCTTCTTCCCCATCACAAATATTAATATTGCCCTCCGTCCCTGTCGCAGAGAGTAATATAGTCATCCGTCCCTGTCACAGATGATAATATAGCCCTCTGTCCCTGTCACAGAGGGTAATATAGCTCTACGTCCCTGTCACAGATGGTAATATTGCCCTCTGTCCCTGTCGCAGAGAGTAATATAGTCCTCCGTCCCTGTCACAGATATTAATATTGCCCTCCGTCCCAGTCACAGATATTAATATAGCCCTCCGTCCCAGTCACAGAAAGTAATATAGCCCTCCGTCGCTGTCACTGACGGTAATATAGCCCTCCGTCCCTGTCACAGACGATAATATAGCCCTCCGTCCCTGTCACAGACGGTAATATAGCCCTCTGTCGCTATCACAGATGGTAATATAGCGCTCCGTCCCTGTAAAAAAGGGTAATATAGCTGACCGTTCTTGACACAGATGGTAATATAGCCCTCCGTCACTGTCACAGATGGTAATATAGCCCTCCTTCCCTGTCACAGATGGTAATATAGCCCTTCGTCTATGTCACAGATGGAAATATAGCCCTCCGTCCCAGTCACAGATGATAATATAGCCCTCCTTCCCTGTCACAGATGGTAATATAGCCCACCGTTCCTGTCACAGACGGTAATATAGCACTTCGTCCCTCTCACAGATGGTAATATAACACACCTTCCCCCTCGCAGATGGTAATATAACCCTCCGTTCCAGTCACAGACGGAATTATAGCCATCCGTCCCGGCCAGAGATGGTACTATAGCCCTTCTTCCCCATCTCAAATGTTAATATAGCCCTCCGTCTCTTTTATAGAAGGTAATATTGCCCTCTGTCCCTTTCACAGATGGTAATATAACCCTCCGTACCTGTCCCAGAAGTTAATATAGTCCACCGTCCACATCACAGATGGTAATATAGCCCTCCTTCGTTGTCAGAGATGGTAATATTGCCGTCCATCCCTGTCACAGATGGTAATATAGTCCTCCGTCCCTGTCAAAGATGGTAACATAGCCCTATGTCCCATCACAGATGGTAATATAGCCCTCTGTCAGGGTCACAAAGGGTAATATAGCCCTCCGTCCCTGTTACAGATGGTACTCTAGCCCTCCGTCCCTATCACAGATGTTAACGCATTGCGTAATAGTGGCTTTAGGCATTGTATGTACTAGCTCTATCTTTATTTCAATCCATTAATGTAACATCACTTGTATGTATGTACCTTACCTGAATAAACATATTTATTTATTTATTTATTTAATAAAGCCCTCCTTCCCTTTCACAGATGGTAATATAGCCCTCCGTTTCAGTCACAGATGGTAATATAGCCCTCCTTGCCTGTCACAGAGGGTAATATAGCCCTCCGTTTCTGTCACAGACGGTATTATAGCAATCCGTCACTTTCACAGATGGTAATATAGCCCTTCTTCCCCATCACAGATGGTAATATAACCCTCAGTCCCTTTCACAGAAGGTAATATAGCGCTCTGTCTATGTCACAAAGGGTAATATAGCTGACCGTTCCTGTCACAGATGGTAATATAGTCCTTCGTCCCTGTCACAGATGGTAATATAACACTCCTCCCCTGTAACATATGGTAATATAGCCCTCCGTTCCTGTCACAGACGGTAATATAGCACTCCGGCCCTGTCACAGATGGTAATATAACACTCCTCCCCTGTAACATATGGTAATATAGCCCTCCGTTCCTGTCACACACGGTATTATAGCTATCCGTCCCTGTCACAGATGGTAATATATCCCTCCGTCCCTGAAACAGATGGTAATATAGCCCTTCTTCCCCATCACAAATGTTAATATAGCCCTCCGTCCCTTTCTTAGAAGGTAATATTGCCCTTCGTCCCTGTCACAGATGGTAATATAGCCCTCCGTCCCTGTCACAGAGGGTAATAACGCTCCCTGTCCCTGTCACACAGGATAATATAGCCCTCCGTACCTGTCACTGAGGGTAATATAGCCCTCCGTCAATGTCACAGAAGGTGATATAGTCTACCGTCCCTGCCCCAGGTAATAATATTATCCTATGTCCCTATCAAAGATGGTAATATAGCCCTTCGTCCCTGTCACAGACGGTAATATAGCCCTTCGTCCCTGTCACAGACGGTAATATAGCCCTTCGTCCCCATCACAGATGGTAATATAGTCCTCCGTCCCAATCACAGATGGTAATATAGCCCTCCGTCCCTGTCACAGATGATAATATAGTCCTCCGTCCCAATCACAGATGGTAATATAGCCCTCCGTCCTTGTCACAGATGGTAATATAGCCCTCCGTCCCTGTCACAGATGGTAATATAGTCCTTCGTCCCTGTCATAGAGAGCAATATAGCCCTCCGTCCCTATCACATACGTAATATAATCCCCCGTCCCTGTCACAGAGGGTAATATAACCCTCCGTCTCTGTCACAGAGGGTAATATAGTCCTCCTTAGTTGTAGGGATGACCCCGTAAACACTATATTTTGTCGCGGGGAAATATCGTGTTTATGGCACAGGGTTTACAGGTATATTTAGAAATATCGTGTCAGAGCATTTCCAGGGAAACTCTACTGATTATTTTTGTTTGCTTTCAATCGCAGATTTTTCATTGACTATTTTCAAATAAAGCAATCTTAGAAGTTTTTTAAGAGTTCTTATGAGTAAAATAATTTCTGAGAGTTTAGAAGTTTGTTAAGAGTTCTTATGAGGAAAATAAGTAGGAAAATCTTATAGGAAAAATTCAGAAAAAAATCATGTTTGAGTCACACAGTTTCTAGGTAAACTCTACGGATAAATTTTGCCTGTTTTCAAAACCACATATTTTTCAAATACCATTTTCTGAGAATATATTCATAGAAGTTTTGTTAAGAGTTCTTATGAGAAAATAATTTCATTGAAGTTTGTTATAAAAGTCAGAGCAAAGTTAGCTATCGTATTACTGAGAATAAGGAAAACAGACATCTTAACAGTAAATTTTTGTTGTTATATGCATTTACGGCTGTTGCACCTGTAAAGACTAAAAATTCATCAGAGTCCTGCTTATCCCTGAAAATAATCAGAGTCCAGTTGTAGTTAGAAAACCGTTCAATCAGAAAATCAGAGTTCTTTTTAAGCTCAAATTTCACCAGAGTCCAGTTGTAGACAGAAATTTTTCAGAGTCCAGTTTGTTTCCGAAAAATATTCAGTCCTGTAATCTATGAAAATTAGTCAGAGTCCACTTTCAAACCAATTTTCATCAGAGACAATTTTATACCGAAAATTCGTCAGAGTCCACTTTGGGCCCAAAAATATTCAGAGACCTGTAGTCTACGAAAATTAAACTGTCAGAGTGCAGTTTATACCGAAAAACTGTCAGAGTGCAGTTTATACCGAAAATTCTTCAGAGTCCATTTTCAGACCAATTTTCATCAGAGTCTACCTTGTGCCCGAAAATAATCAGAGTCCAGTAATGACCAAAAAATTAGGCAGAGTCCAGTTTGTGCCTGAAAATTAGACAGAGACCAGTTTTCGACCAAATTTAATCAGAGTCCAATTGAAGAACCAAATTTGACAGAGACAGCATTTTCGCTACTATTAGCCCAATTTTAGCCCATTTAATCAGTCATATTTCAGATGTATTAAATAAGATCCTAACAATTACCAAGTTCTAGCTCCTATCCCCCACCTTAGTCTCCCATCATGTATTCAATACTAACAGTCCAATCCCCCTGAAGCTTTAAAGTCATATTTCACATGTAGTAAATAAGATCCTACCAATTACCATACTCTAGCTCTTGTCCTCTGCCTGAGCTCTGTCTCGTATCCTCGTTAATAACTAATAAATTTCCCTGAAACTTATACCCTCTATATTTCAGACACACTAAATAAGATCAAGTCTGTTACCGAGCTCCAGCTCTTGTCGTCAGCCTTAGTTTATTCACCTATCTTCGATAATAACCCATCAATTTTCCTGAAACTTAAACCCGTCATACTTCTAAGTAAATAAAAACAAAATAGTGATACCGAACTCTAGCTCTTGTCATCTATCCAAGTTCGCTCTTGTAAATTCACTACTATCAGTCCAAATCCCTCGAGATTTAAAACCCCCACTACATTTTAGACCCCTGTAAAATCAATCAAAAAGCAAATAACAGAGCTCCAATTCGTGTCCTCCACCTGAGTTCCATGTTTATCCATTTTTTTCAGATCAAGTCCCTCTCCAGTCTATCAAAGTAGACATCCAGTCCTTTAATACCCTTTTGTACTCAGCTATGTAATATTCACACGGTCATATAACACCTTATTTTCTATATCTTTTGTTTACCCAAGTAAGCAATAATCACACGGTAAAAATCTCACCTTACCCTTTCCCTCCCTTACCTTCTCATCCCCAACTTATCCAAACCTTCAATAATCGTACTGTATTTGCATATTTTCTCTATATTCACTGTGTTCTTCGTATTCTCATCCATGTTTTCTGTGTTCACTCCATGTTCTTCAAATGTTCCCAGCCCATTCAGTTCATATTTTCACAAGTATCTCCATTTTTTCTGTGATCTTTCTCTTAGTCTCATGATGTTCTTTACAAATTCTACTCATATTTTCTATGTTTTCATTTTCATCGCATGATCTCTTTACAACGTTTATACTCAATATTCATGCTGTCTTCCATATTTTTGTGTTCTTTGGCAATATTCATGTTCCTCTACAAGTTCATGTTCCTCACAAGATCACTTCGTTTATCACCTTCACTTACATGTTTTCTACATTCTTTGTCATATTCTCTATGTTCTTCACAAGTTCATTGTTCATTCTTTGTACTCCCTATTCTCCTTATCATGTTTTCATGTTCTCTGTAAGTTCATATTCACAGCATGTTCATTATGTTCATCAACTTTTCTTACATGTTTTCTTGTGTTCTTTGCCATGTTCCCCATATGTTCTCTGTGTTCTTTGCCATGTTCCCCATATGTTCTCTGTGTTCTTTGCCATGTTCCCCATATGTTCTCTGCGTTCATTCCCTTACATGTTATTTAACGTTCCTTAACTAAAATCTTTCGCCAATCAACTAAAAACATAGTCACTTTCGTCATTTCTGAACTAAACTTATTATCCAATCAACTAAAACTAGTCAGGATTAGCTTCGTTCAACACCGTTCTTAACTAAAATGGTCTTTCTCTTAGCTAAAAAATTGTCAAAGGAAACTTTCCAACACTGTTCATAACTAACTTAATCCATCGTCAATCAACTAAAAAATAATCACTTCATCATTTCTTAGTTAAACTTATTCCCCAGTCAACAGAAAATAACCTAGTTCATCATGTTTCATTGTTATTTACTAACTAAAATTATCCATCAATCAACTGAAAAAGCCATGGTCATCATGTTTTTGTCTTTTTTTCGTTTTTTAACTAAAAGTATTCGTCAGTCAACTAAAAATAGTCACTTCCATCATGTTTCCTTGTCATTTCTTAACTGAAATATCACTTCTCTCAACTGAAAATAGTCAAGTGAAGCGTCTTTCCAACATTGTTCCTAACTAAAGTAACCTTTCACTTCGCTAAAAATAGTCAAATGTAACTTTTTCAGCACTTTCGTACCTAAAGTTATATGTCGTTAAGTAAGAAATATAGTCAAAGGCACTCTTCAAGACATCAAGGACTTACTCAAAGACATCAAAGTTGCACTCAAAGACATCCTTTGAGACATCAAAGACATCCTTGAAGACATCAAAGACACCTCTCGAGACATCAAAGACACCTCTCGAGACATCAAAGACATATTCAAAGACATCAAAGTTGCACTCAAAGACATCCTTAGAGACATCAAAGACATCCTTTAAGACATCAAAGACACCTCTCGAGATATCAAAGACACTCTTCAAGACATCAAGGACACTCTCAAACATACCAAAGGTACTCTTCGAGATATCAAAGTTATCCTTCGAGACATCAAAGTTGCTTTGTAAGATATCTTCGTTCATCAAACTTATTCTCAGAGACATCTAAAGTTAATCTCGATCATCAAAGTTGTTCTCTACATCATAAAAGTTATTCGCTAAGTAACCTTTCGTTCGTCAGAGGTGCTTTCTAAGACATCTTCGTCCATCAAAGTTATTCTCAGAGATATCTAAAGTTATTCTCAGAGTCATCAAAAGTTATTCTAAGACATCAAAAGTTATCCTCAGAGCTACCCAAAAGTTATTCTCAGAGTCATCAAAGGTATTCTCAGTCATCAAAGTTATTTCAAGAGACATTAAAAATAAATCTCAGTCATCAAACTTGTTCTCAAAGTTATCAAAGTTTATCTTAGAGTCATCAAAGGTATTCTTAGAGTCATCAGAGGTATTCTCAGACTCACCTTCGTCCATCAGAGAAACTTTCCAAAGCATCTATGTTCATCAAAGTTATTTTCTAAGACATCAAAAGTTATTCTCAGAGTCATCATATGTTAGTTTCTAAGTAACCTTTCGTTCATCAGAGAAGCTTTCTAAGACAACTTCGTTCATCAAAGTTGTTCTCGAAGTCATAAAAGTTATTCCCAGAGCTATCAAAGTTGTTCTATAAGATATCTTCGTTCATCAAAGTTATTCTCAGAGTCATCAAAGGTGATCTCTAACTCACCTTCGTTCATCAAAGAAACTCTCCTTCTTCCAACAAGTTATACTTTAAGACATCAATGTTTTTTTTTTTTTTTTTTTTTTTCGATATATACAAGAGTTGTTACATTCTTGTACAGCCACTAGTACGCGTAGCGTTTCGGGCAGGTCCCTGGAATACGATCCCCTGCCGCGTAGAATCGTTTTTTCATCCAAGTACACATTTTACTGTTGCGTTAAACAGAGGCAACAGTTAAGGAATTGCGCCCAGTAAATCCTCCCCAGCCAGGATACGAACCCATGACATAGCGCTCGCGGAACGCCAGGCGAGTGTCTTACCACTACACCACGGAGACTGTTGTTCTCTAACATATCTTCAGGCATAAAATTTCTTTCCAAAATGTAACTAGTTCAGCTTTTCATATCAACCTTGCACTTCTGTTAAAATATATTTTCTTAGACACTTTACCTTTAAAACTTTTCTCTGTACAACACTGCTTAAACCTACCTAACCTATCCTCCCCACCCAATGTTACTTACCTAACATAACGTTCCTAAACCTAACCTACCATACATAGCCTAACCTAACTAACCCTAACCTAACTTACCTAACCTAACTTAATTTAACCTAACCTAACCTAACTTACATAACCTAACTTACGTATCTTAACTTAACTAAGCTAACATAACCTAACTTACCTAACTGAGCTTACATAACCTAACTTAATCTAACTTAACCTTACTTACCTATCCTAACTTAACAAACCTAACTTAACCTAACCTACCTTACCTTACCTAACCTATCTTAACCCAGCCTAACTTACCTAACCTAACTTACCTAACCAAGCTTACCTACCCTAACTTACCTTACCTAGCCTACATAACCTAAGCTAACCTAACTTACCTATCCTAACTTAACTAACCTAACCTAGCCTAACTTAACTTACCTTTCCTAACTTAACTAACCTAATTTACCTAACCTAACTTACCTAACCTATCTTAACCTAACCTAACCTAACTTACCTAACCTAACTTACCTACCCTAACTTACCTAACCTAGCTTACCTACCCTAACTTACGTAACCTAACTTACCTAACCTAACCTAACTTAACTAACCTAAAATAAATTCCAGCCCATCAACCGTGAAGAGCTCAGTCCCCCAGGGTACTGTGCTTGCTCCAATACTTTTACTCATCTTCATATCGGACATAGACAAGAACACAACCTATAGCACTGTATCATCCTTTGCAGATGACACTAGGATCTTCATGAGAGTAGGCAACATAGAGGACACGGCAAACCTCCAGTCAGATGTAGATCAGGTCTTTTTATGGGCTACATAAAATAATATGGTGTTTAACGAAGATGAGTTCCAGCTCATGCGCTATGGAAAAAATGAAAATATAAAAACGGAAACCACGTACAAAACTCAGGCAAATCATAACATAGAACGAAAAGGCAATGTAAAGGATCTGGGTGTACTCATGTCGGAAGACCTTACCTTAGCACACAATATAGTAGCCGTCACAACTGCAAGAAAAATGACAGGCTGGATAACAAGAACTTTTCACACTAGAGATGCTATACCGATGATGACACTTTTCAAAACGCTTGTGCTCTCTAGAGTGGAGTACTGCTGCACAATGACAGCCCCTTTCAAAGCTGGAGAAATTGCTGACCTGGAGAGCGTGCAGAGATTCTTTACTGCTAGAATCCACTCAGTATAACATCTAAACTATTGGGACCGACTAAAGAGCCTAAATCTGTACTCCCTTGAGTGCAGGCGGGAGAGATACATAATAATTTACATGTGGAAAACATTTGAGAGGCTGGTCCCAAACCTGCACACATAAATAACATCGCATGATACCAGAAGACATGGCAGGATGTGCATAATAACCCCGTTGAAAAGCAGAGGTGTAACAGCTACTCTGAGAGAGAACTCATTAACATCAGAGGCCCGAGACTGTTCAATACACTTCCGCTACACATAAGGGGCATATCTGGCAATCCTCTCACAGTGTTCAAGAGAGAACTGGATAAGCACCTCCAAAGGATACCTGATCAACCAGGCTGTGACTCATACATCAGGCTGCGAGCAGCTGCGTCCAACAGCCTGATTGATCAGTCCAGCAACCAGGAAGCCTGGTCGACGACCAGGCCGTGGGGATGCTAAGCCCCGAAAGCACCTTAAGGTAACCTCAAGGTAACCTAGCTTACCTACCCTAACTTATCTAACCTAACTTACCTATCCTAACTTAACTAAGCTAACCTAACTTAACATACCTAACCTAACTTACCTAACAGAGCTTACATAACCTAACCTAACTAACCAAACCTAACCTAACCTATCTTACGTAACAGAGCTTACATAACCTAACCTAACTAACCAAACCTAACCTAACCTAACTTATCTATCCTAACTTCCCTAACCTAACCTAACTTACCTTACCTAGCTTACCTACCCTAACCTATCTTAACCTAACCTAACTTACCTAGCCTAACCTAACTTACCTACCCTAACTTACACAAACTATCTTAACCTAACCTAACTTACCTAACCTAACTTAACCTATCCTAACTTATCCCAACCTATCCTAACTTAAAGTAAATTACCTAACTTACAAAACCTAACTTACCCAAACTAACGTAACCTAACTCACCTAGTCCAACTTACATAATTATTCATGCTTGACTTTTGTGTTTTGTCAATCAATGCCTCATATTCGTTTCTTCATTTCAAGGGTTAATTTCTCAAAAGGTCATTTTTGCATTTCAAGGGTAATTTGTTAAAGATTGGGTGTTTATGCATTTCAAAGGATTTTTGTTATATATAAGCATTTACTCGTTTCAAGGGTTAATTTCTCAAATGGTCATTTTTGCATTTCAAGGGTTATTTGCTAAAGATTGGGTGTTTATGCATTTCAAAGGATTTTTGTTATATATAAGCATTTACTCGTTTCAAGGGTTTATTTCTCATATGGTCATTTTTGCATTTCGAGGGTTATTTGGTAAAGTTCATCAAGTTGCTCATAAATTGTATTTATTATGTTTGTAATAATTGTCTTATTCTTTCCCCCCTTAACCTAGCCTCCTTAATCTTCGTGTATTCATTATGTTGGTTATCATTTGTTCTTATTCCCCAACCCTTTAACCTACCCTTTCAGATGTAGTTTATTTGTTTATTGTGTTTGACAAATTTGTTGAATATATTATCCTTATCCTAATCTTTCAGATGTAGTTTTGTTTCTTCCTTTTGTATATTTTACCCAAACCCACTAGTGTTTAGTTAGGTAAGTTAGGTTAGGTTAGGTTAAGATACGTTAGGTAAGTTAGGCTAGGTAAGCTAGGTAGGGTAAGTTAGGTTAGGTAAGTTAGGTTAGGTTAGGTAAGCTAGGTTAGGTAAGTTAGGGTAGGTAAGGTAAGTTAGGTTAAGGGGGTCTATGAATAAATTCGGGAAAAAATCGTAATATTTTGAAAAATTTATAAAAATACTACGTAGTTCTGGCAACACTGTGATGCAATCCGCATAATGTTATGATATAAATTGATGTATTTATGGTACATTTCCATGCGTAATTGGTCAGAATCCAGTGCCCCGCGGCTGTGGCGCGCAGGAGGTATTGCGTCGTATGTTCTAAATATCAAATTTTTCGTAATAACGTCGGAAATAACTCTGCATGGATGAATATAAAATATGCACTCATTGGCAACTGTCTCCTCCTAGTGGGGTGTGTGGGAGACAACGCCAACAGTCACATGTTGTGTCCTGTTGAGTGAGGATCTTCTGTCGACGTGCGCTCTATTCTCGCTCCTGAATATTGCATTTCTTGCGTCTACTAAACAATGATATGTAAGAGGAAGAGACACAAGATTAGATCAGCAAATCTGGCACTCGCTCGCAGTCTTTATCAGCAAAAGAAAGTCGCTTTAGCGCAAAGACGAGTAATATTGTGGTGGCCTCCCAGCTGTGAGGTCCTCACTCACCCACCTCGATCCTCCTCACACACCTTCCTTGACTAATGAGTATGATGAAACTGATTGATACTTCAGTAGAAAGGAGAAGGTTATGCAGAAACCAACGACACGCAGCACCAAGCCAAGACAGGCTCCTGAGGAAGGTGATCTCAGCTATAGGACAGGTGCCAATCAGTGTCCATTGCAGTGCTACCTTGAAGACCCACAATTCGGACCAATTACAACAGGTTAGTATGTTTCAGTGTTATAATTGGACATTTTGTAATAAATAATAGTAATATATATGTGCAGGCATATATATGTATATATTGATATGCAATTTTTTTTTTTTTTTTTTCCGTTTGTTATCAGGGGATTTGCATGGAACTTACACACCTTGCTGAACGGATGCCTATCTGTAAGGGTGCCAATTATGAACGAAATTGGTCGACGTCAAACTCGGCTACAGGTGGCCAAACTTTGATCTTATTTTACTCAGGTAAGTAATTTACAACTTCAAGGTGCTTCACAGGTTTCATATATTAATCAATTTACATGCAAATTACACCTTATATGTAGAGTTTGTGCTTCTACAATGTCAAATAACATTGTAGTCCAAAGTCCATTTCTTGATTTTATAAATATTATTAAACATCATATATTGCATATTTTTGGAAGGGGAACTTTGAATAATTATATTATTGCACTAAACGTTTTTTTGCTAAAACGCCTATGTCAGATCCTTTATTACATACTAATGTGATACCTAAGTGTTATAGAAATGATTTTAGTTGACACATGTGTTCCCTGAAATTTTTTGAAAATGTTGTTGAAAATGAATGTTGAAAATTTGTTGCATAACACGTTGTGTATTTTTTTTCCTTTTCTATTCAGGTTGTGATGCTGAAAATTGGACCAGTTGCAGCCCATTCTACAACCATTCCATGATTAAATTTTCAACAAAATCAGAGCATTTTTTATTTTCCCGTAATGTAAAAAAATATACCCCCTTAGGTTAGGTTAGGTTAGAGAAGTTAGGATAGGTAAGTTAGGTTAGGTTATGTTAGGTTAGTTAAGTTAGGATAGGTAAGTTAGGTTTGGCTAGGTTTGCTTAGTTAGGTTATGTAAGCTCAGTTAGGTAAGTTAGGTTAGGTTAGGTAAGTTAGGTTAGGTTAGCTTAGTTATGTTAGGATAGGTAAGTTAGGTTAGGGAAGTTAGGTTAGGTTAAGTTAACTTAGGTTAAGTTAAGTTAGGTTAGGTAAGTTAGTTTAGGGTTAGTTAGGTTAGGCTATGTATGCTAGGTTAGGTTTAGGAACGTTATGTTAGGTAAGTAACATTGGGTGGGGAGTTTTCTAATTGGGCTAATTTTTATCACCTGAGTTGGGCTAATTTTCATTACCTGTTCCTTCACCGTTGCTTTCCTCCTAATGTGACTGTGGAGTTGCTTTGATTCGGTCTTTGCTTTATTAGCTATATCATTTTCATACTTTTTCTCGGCTTTTTTCTCTCACTAACTTACTCGTTCCTGGTTCTCTAGTATCTCTCTCTGCTTTCTGGTTTTCTTTTATTTCTGAAGTTCCTCCAACCCATTTTGTTCAGTTCCTATGCTTCCATACATGCCCAATTAAACCACTGATTCTTCTTTTGCTTCTCGTTTTTTTCCTTTCGGGCCGTGATAAACTTGTTTATTGCCTCCTAACACTTTTGGGTGACCTAGTCCATCATGTCTTGTACGGACTTAGTTCTGAGTTCTGTGTCCCTAGCTATATCCCTTAGGAAATTACTCATCTCCTCATAATTTCCCCTTCGGTAAGCCAGCCCTTTGTTCCCTAGTTTTTTAGGGGGGAGATAAATTCTAGCTTTACCAGGTACGCATAGATTAATGCACTGTGATCACTCATTCCCAAGGGGGCTTCCAACTTAACTTCCCTCATATCCCACTCATTTTGGGTAAATATCAGATCAAGCATAGCTGGTTCATCCCCTCCCGTCATTCTTGTTGGTACCTTGATGTGTTGGCTTAAAAAGTTTCTTCTTGCCACGTCCAGCAGCTTAGCTCTCCATGTGTCTGGTCCTCCATGTGGGTCTCTGTTCACCCAATCTATCTTCCCGAGGTTGAAGTCTCTCATGATTAGTAGTCTGGATCCGTTCCTGCTAGCAATAGAAGCTGCTCTCTGTTATGTTGTCTTATGTTCAAATCTTCACAGCCCTGAATAACCATCTCTTCAATACTCCAGCCCTTTCTTATCAGCAGAGCTAAACCACCACCTTCTCTTCCTTCTCTCTCTTTTCTCACTACATAGTAGTCTTGTGGAAACACTGCATTTGTGTTTCCGTTAGGGTGTGTGTGTACTTATCTATTTGTACTCACCTATTTGTGCTTGCGGGGGTTGAGCTCCGGCTCTTTGGTCCCGCCTCTCAACAGACAATCAATGGTTGTACAGATTCCAGAGCCTACTGGGCTCTATCATATCTACATTTGAAACTTTGTATGGAGTCAGCCTCCACCACATCACAGACTAATGCATTCCACCTGTTAACTACTCTGACGCTGAAAACGTCCCTGTGGCTCATTTGGGTACTCAGTTTCCACCTGTGTCCCCTTGTTCGTGTACTTTTCGAGTTAAACAGTTTATCCTTATCTACCCTGTCAATTCCACTGAATATATTGTAGGTAGTGATCATGTTTCTCCTTACTCTTCTGTCTTCCAGTGTCGTGAGGTGCATTTCCCGCAGCCTTTCCTCGTAACTTATGCCTCCTAGTTCTGAGACTAGCCTAGTGGCATACCTCTGAACTTTTTCCAGCTTCGTCTTGTGCTTGACAAGGTACGGGCTCCATGCTGGGGCCGCTTACTCCAGGATTGGTCTTACATATGTGGTATACAAGATTGTGATTGATTGATTCGATGTCTTTTTCGTATTGTCTTTCTGCCTCTCTTCTCAACCTGACATATTCATTCGTGGTTCTCTGGTATCTTTCTCTGCTCTCAAGTGTCCTGTTATTTCTATACTTTCTTCACGCCTTTTTACTTTGCTGCTTAGCTAGCCTACATCCCTGATTAAACCATGGGTTTTTCATATTCATTTCATTCTTTTCTTTTTGGACTGGGACAAACTTGTCTCCTGCCTCCTTACACTTCTGCGTGATGTAGTCCATCATGCCTTGGGCCGTTTTTACCCTGAGCTCTGTTTCCCATGTCATATCTGTTAGGAATTTTCTTATCTCCTCATAGTTTCCTTTTCGGAATGAAAGCCTTTTGTTTTCAGTACCCCTCCTCGAGTTCAATAAGCCTTCTGCAACTGTGTGTGTGTGTTTGGTGTGTGTTTGGTGTGTGTGTTTGTGTGTTTGGTGTGTGTGTTTGTGTGTTTGGTGTGTGTTTATGTGTGTTTGATGTGTTTGTGTGTGTTTGGTTTGTTTGTGTTCATATTTGATGTTTGTGTGTGTGTTAAGTATATGTGTGTGTTTGGAATGTTTCTGTGTGTTTGGTGTGTGTGCGTGTGTATTTGTCTGTGTATGAATATATATGTGTGCGTTTAGTGTTTAGTGCTTTAGTGCGTGTGTGTTTGGAATGTTTTTGTGTGTGGAATGTGTGTCTGTTGTGTTTGTGTGTTTGTCTGTGTTTGTGTGTTTGGTATGTGTTTATACAATTTGGTGTGTGAGTATTTGTTTTGTATGTGTGTTTGTGTTTGGAATGTTTGTTTATGTGTGTGAGTTTTGTGATTCGTATGTGTGTGTGTGTGTGTGTGTGTGTGTGTGTGTGTGTGTGTGTGTGTGTGTGTGTGTGTGTGTGTGTGTGTGTGTGTGTGTGTGTGTTTATAATGTGGGTTTTTCTTTGGTGAGTTTGTGTGAGTATTTATGTGTGTTTTTATGTGTGTTTGATGTGTATTTGTGTGTATTTTATGAATTTGTGTTTGTGTGTGTTTTTAGTACGTTTATATGTTTGGAATGTTTTTGTGTGTTTGGTGTTTTTTTCTGTGTGCGTGTGTGTGGTATGTTTGTACGTGTGGCGTGTGTTTGGTATGTGTGTATGTGTTTGGTATATGTGTGTTTGATTGGTGTGTGTGTTTGTATGTGTGTGTGTGTGTGTGGGTGTGTGTGTGTGTGTGTACTCACCTAGTTGTACTCACCTAGATGTGTTTGCGGGGGTTGAGCTCTGGCTCTTTGGTCCCGCCTCTCAACCGTCAATCAACAGGTGTACAGATTCCTGAGTCTATTGGGCTCTATCATATCTACACTTGAAACTGTGTATGGAGTCAGCCTCCACCACATCACCCCCTAATGCATTCCATTTGTCCACCACTCTGACACTAAAAAAGTTCTTTCTAATATCTCTGTGGCTCATTTGGGCACTCAGTTTCCACCTGTGTCCCCTTGTACGTGTTCCCCTTGTGTTAAATAGACTGTCTTTATCTACCCTATCAATTCCCTTCAGAATCTTGAATGTAGTGATCATGTCCCCCCTAACTCTTCTGTCTTCCAGCGAAGTGGGGTTTAATTCCCGTAGTCTCTCCTCGTAGCTCATACCTCTCAGCTCGGGTACTAGTCTGGTGGCAAACCTTTGAACCTTTTCCAGTTTAGTCTTATCCTTGACTAGATATGGACTCCATGCTGGGGATGCATACTCCAGGATTGGCCTGACATATGTGGTATACAAAATTCTGAATGATTCTTTACACAAGTTTCTGAATGCCGTTCGTATGTTGGCCAGCCTGGCATATGCCGCTGATGTTATCCGCTTGATATGTGCTGCAGGAGACAGGTCTGGTGTGATATCAACCCCCAAGTCTTTTTCCTTCTCTGACTCCTGAAGAATTTCCTCTCCCAGATGATACCTTGTATCTGGCCTCCTGCTCCCTACACCTATCTTCATTACATTACATTTGGTTGGGTTAAACTCTAACAACCATTTGTTCGACCATTCCTTCAGCTTGTCTAGGTCTTCTTAAAGCCTCAAACAGTCCTCTTCTGTTTTAATCCTTCTCATAATTTTAGCATCGTCTGCAAACATTGAAAGAAATGAATCGATACCCTCTGGGAGATCATTTACATATATCAGAAATAAGATAGGACCAAGTACAGAGCCCTGTGGGACTCTACTGGTGACTTCACGCCAATCGGAGGTCTCACCCCTCACCGTAACTCTCTGCTTCCTATTGCTTAGATACTCCCTTATCCACTGGAGCACCTTGCCAGCTACACCTGCCTGTCTCTCCAGCTTATGTACCAGCCTCTTATGCGGTACTGTGTCAAAAACTTTCCGACAATCCAAGAAAATGCAGTCCGGCCATCCCTCTCTTTCTTGCTTAATCTTTGTCACCTGATCGTAGATCAGGTGTGTGTGTGTGTGTGTGTGTATGCATGTGTGTGTGTGTGCTCACCTAGTTGTACTCACCTAGTTGTGCTTGCGGGGGTTGAGCTCTAGCTCTTTGGTCCCGCCTCTCAACCGTCAATCAACAGGTGTACAGGTATGATAGAGTCCTGAGCCTATTGGGCTCTATCATATCTACATCTAAACTGTGTATGGAATCAGCCTCCACCACATCACTTCCTTATGCATTCCATTTGTCAACCACTCTGACACTAAAAAAGTTCTTTCTAATATCTCTATGGATCATGTGAGCACTCAATTTCCACCTGTGTCCCCTAGTGCGTGTTCCCCTCAGTAGTGTGGTTGAGGACTACGACGACGCGCGCGGCACCTGCCAGGTGGCAATCACCTTCAGGTGAGTGCCAGCCGACAGGTGCCGCGCGCGTCGTCGTAGTCCTCAGGGGTTTGGGGGAATTTCCCGGAAGTTTTGGCGCGTTTCGGACGCGTGTGAGCGTCCGGTGTTTGGGTATGTGGTCAGGAAAGAGTGGAGGACATGTTGTTGGGTGCCAGGTGGTGCGCGTCGTCGTCGTCACATGGGGTTTGGGATGGGAATTTCCCGGATGTTATGACATGTGATGGAGGTAATTGGAGCGCGTCGCTCCAGTCCTCGGGGGATATGGTAAGTGGTCAGGAAAGATTGGAGTTCTTGTTGTGTGAGAGTAAGTGGTGGAGTAAGAGGAAGGAGTGAAATGAATATGTATATGTGTTTAGCATAGACTTAATCCTGAGTGAGGTTAATATTAGTTTGATGATCGTGAGTAGAGGAAGAGAGGGGAACCAGCATATTGGATATGTTGTTGGGGAGGGGTGAGGGGGGAGGGAGAGGAGAACCCCATAGCTGAGAGGAAGCCCTGGACGTCCATTAGCTCCCCTACAGGAAGTCGCAAGTGTTGAGGGGTGAGAGAGCACTCTCCTGCGGAACTGGGGGCCATTTGTCTAAAAGGTTTTCGTTGTCTTCAGAGTGGAGATGTTCGCCCCACGACGACTTCCCATACACTGTGGATTCCGGTAAGGAGGCGCGAGGTACTTACTCCTGCCGACAGACAGACAGACCCTCACCTGTCACCCATCAATCACTTCTCATTTGACCCAGGTCGTTTCACTCCCCTCACACACAAACGCCCCGCCAGTTCCCTGCGAGACTTCATCCGCTACACACGCGTCATACAGCTCCATGTCATGGAAAGGCGAAGCTCTACAGCATGCATGAAATGCGGAGTGTTTTATATTCCATCACCGAATCAACTGTGTCGACTGCAATGCGCTAGCTGTGAAAAACCGCCCCTAGGACATTACGACATCAAATGCAAGCGATGTCAGCAGATTTTCTGTGATAACCGTGAGTGTTATTCATATTTAATATTCCACAGTTCATTTTATGTCATCCACAGGTGAAATATCGCGTGTAAACTACTATAGTGTGAGAATATTTTCTCATTCGAGCTATTACATTCCACACAGTTAAATATGTTCTTTCCAATTTCAGTTTACAAAACCGTGAAGTGTCCATATTGCTCACCCGCCCCGCGAGGAGGTCATCGCCGGAATGAAACTTCACATAAACGTAGGTAGCATATAAAATACACTTCTCCTATCTGTATTTCATCCACTTGCAAGCGAACACACATGCATAATAATAAACATATTTTTCCCCATTCACCCGTGCTGAATATCATTTGTTCCATTTCAGGTTATAATCCCTACCTCAATCGACGGAGTGAACAGATCGACGTCATCGAGCCTATACCCCATTCCTCACACACTGAGCTAAGGAGTGCACATCTCACTCGCGGCCACCCCCCACCCCTTCATCAGGCTCAGCCACGCTGCCAGATGGAGGGCTACGAGACCATACCTCTTCCTGTTAACACAATATTACGGATTCATACACACTCACCTGCTCAACCCTTTCACCAGGACATAAGTAAGTTAATACCTACTTATTTCAGTCTATTTCCTAAACATATTAATTCCCACTAGTCTGTTCCCTAACCTCATAATATATATATATATATATATATATATATATATATATATATATATATATATATATATATATATATATATATATATATATATATATATATATATATATATTATATATACATGCATTCATTCTTTCTAGAGATATATATATGGTTCATTCTTTCTAGAGATAATATGTTTTCTTTTTTTTACAGACGACACAACGCTGTGCATAGATTTGGCATCCAGCTGTCGCTGGATGCCAAATCCAGCTGTCCAGCTGGATTTGGATGCCAAATCCAGCAAATCCAGCTGGATTTGGATGCCAAATCCAAATCCAGAGAGTGACACAGCAGGGCGGGCAGTAGCCACTTCCGGCTCTCACAGGGAGGGGAGGAGGACTCGTTCACCCGCCCACTCAACCCCCCGTTCCTCCCTCAGCCCCATACCCCAATCAAACCGCGACAGCTATGACAGCAGCAGCAGCGGCATCAGCAGCAGCAGCAGCAGCAGCAGTGGTGAGAATCGTACCATTTTCATCTCAGACAGTGACTCAGACATCTGCTCAGCAGACCGTGACCTTGACCCGCCAGCGTCTGTCAATTCTGACTTGTTAGCACCGTCTGGCGTAGTAGCTGAGCCAGCGGTCTCACCCATTCATCTCGGAGGGGGAGGGTTATCACCACCCCCCACCCCTCCCAGCCCTATCCCATCACCCCTCCACCTCTTTCCCCCTCTCCTCCACCTGCGCTAGAAATTCAACCTCAGTTGCTGGATCGAATTGACAACTATAACGGCAGCTACGTCCGGCTTTCATTCTCCATACCAGAACATGTTAACACCTCACCAGGACTCTATCTGCGAACATACAGGGATTTTTTCATTAATGAGGTTCGATCCCTTTTCTCCCCACAACACCTATTCCTCCTAATTTACCCAGACATCACTCTAATTGTGAGAAATTTAAATGTACAACAAGACGGTGAGGATAATCTATTGGATCCTATAAATAACGACGGCTTTCCCATACGAGGTGAGGGGCAGAGAATTACTCTAGAGGAAGTAGAAACTCTTATTGATTTTTGGGCTGATGAATTGACAGAGAAAATATCCCAGTATCTGGAAGCGAAGGAAGGGTCCAATGTCTTGGTTGAGCGACTCACCGGGTTTTACATTAACTGTGGTCAGATAGAACATCCGATAAGATTAGGCTCGCATGTAGACTATCCTGAAGGCTTGCGTGGAAAGCAGTTGGTTTTCAATCCAGAGGGAGAGGCTGATATTTGCCTTATGCAGTGTGTTGCTGCTTATAAATGTTTAGCTAAGGGAATGCGACTAGGTAATATCCGCGCTAGATCTGTGAATGCTAGTTGGTGTCTCAGACACATGAAATGGCCAGCAGATGTCAATTCTGCAGTAACATTCGAGGATATTCACAAGGTAGAGAAAATGAATAAAGTCAGTATATTCATCTATTCACTAGAAAGAGATGAAAATGCTAGACGACAACAACGACACTACATTACACTAGCTAGGAAGGGAAGAGGAGGATATACAGATGTCATACCACTGCTGATGTTGGAAGCTCAACATTTAGTATTAATTAAGGATTTTAACCAATATGTACGTAATATGCGCAGCAATCCAGATCGCATCCCAAGTCATCACAGCTTCTGTCACTGTTGTTTGATATCACTCCCAGCAGATAGCATGCAGAGTCATGAAAGTACATGCAAAGTACATCAAACTCTCAAATTCTACCCAGCAGAGAGGAAGATTACTTTCCGTAACTATGGACGGGGATATGGTCCTAGTCACATGTGCTTTTATGACTTTGAGTGAATGCTAGACCGCTCGAACCCTAAGGGAATGATAGAAACACGTCACAACGCAGTGGCGTATGCGTACATTATCATTGACAGACAGAAGAATATTGTTGAGAAAGATACTTATTTGGGTAAAGATGCGGTCAATCACTTTGTAACCACGCTAGAAGCGTCATGGGCTAGAATCAAGAAGGGGTTAGCATCCTATGAACTTCACATGTCACAGCAACAGCAGGCGATATTTGAGACAAAAACAACCTGTGAACTCTGTGATGTACCTTTTAACGGAGATGATGTAATCAAAGTCCGTCATCACGACCACACAGTAAGATTCCACAATTATCAAGCAGCATACTGTGATAGATGTAATTTGCAGTGTATAAATTCATACAAGTTCCTATACACTTTCTCCCACAACGCTTCCTATGATTTAGGAGTAATCCTAAACGAGATGAGAGATAGACCAGGAAGTGAAATAGATATATTAGCCAAGGATGGATTTAAATTTATGAAAGTTGATGTGAACAACTTAAGATTTTTGGATAGTTTAGCCCTTCTCAACGGCTCGCTAGGAAGAATAGCCAAGGATCATATTGATAGTGGGAAACCTACCACATTCACTTTGACTATGTTAAAAGGGGTAAATAAAGCGGCCATCCCAAAACTGCTCACGGGTAAACAATCATTCTGCTATGATTATTTATCCTCTATGTCTGTGTTAGATGAACCACAACTTCCTTCTCGTGATAAGTTTTACAATACACTAAAAGACGAAGAGTTGTCAGAAACAGATTATAAACAAGCCTTAGAAATTTTTGATTTGGCTAAATGTCGCAACATAGGGGAGTATCTACTCCTTTACCTCAAAGTGGACACAGGATTGCTAGCCGATGTGTTCACAGTCTGGCGAGATACCATGCTTGCTCTCTACAAATTAGACATTTCACACTACATTTCTTTACCCTCATTTGCTTGGGATGCGTTCTTGCTTAAAACGAAAGTTCAACTTGATGTTGTGTCAGAACCAATGTTATATGATTTACTTCGTCGGAATCTCCGAGGTGGGTTCACCAGTGTGACGAGACAGTACACGAATGTGGAGAACAGGCACACAGGCTTAGATCTAGGGGAAGATAGTAGCTACATCATCTACTTAGACTTTAATAGTCTTTACGGGGCGTGTATGACTGAACTACTCCCTCGGGGTGGGATCCGGAAACTGACACACAATGAGCGTGACGTGCTGCTGGAGCAAGGTTTGGAGAATATGCCATGTGACGGGACCAAGGGGTATTGGGTGTTGTGTGATACACGACAGGTCCAACCTGAGGTAGCTAGGTATACAGATGAACTGCCCCTTGTTCTTTCACATACGTGCATTACCGAGGAACACATTTCACCCTACAGTAAGAATATTCTTACAGAAGAAAGTCGTGGGCTGCCTAAAAACAACACTAAATTAATTGCTTCTCATCTTCCTCAGAAAGACTACCTCGTTAGTCTGGACTTGTTACAGTTGCTCATGCGCATTGGATTAGAAGTAGCTAAAGTTCACGACATCTACGAATTCGAGCAGGAGAGTTACCTTAAAGACTTCATTGAAACCAATGTTCGTGAACGAGCCAGTACCAAATGCGCGATAAAAAAAAGGCTTTCAAACTCGTATCAAACTCTATATATGGAAAGAGTCTCACAGATGTATCTAAATATGGGAATAAACACTATTTGGTCACAGATCGTAGTCATTTCCTGAAACATGCTCGAAACCCATTCTTCAAGCGGAGTCTTTTGTTAAGTAAGGATCGTGTGATATGTACTATCAAGCAGAAGTCTCTCCTAGTCAACACTCCTACGTATCTGGGTTATCATATACTTCAAATTGCTAAGAGGCGACTCTATGAGTTCTGGTATGATGTTGTCAAACCTGCGTATGGGGATAAAGCGAGTCTGTTATATACAGACACTGACTCTTTCATCATTAAACTGGACTGTCAGGACGTGTTTGAAGAGTTGAATAAGTCTCCTCTCTTCGACTGTATGGATTTTAGCAATTTTAATGACACACATCCATCCTACTCTAAAGCGCGAGAAGGTGAACTAGGATTGCTCAAGTCTGAAATAGGCTCTAAGATTATTAACCAGTTAATTGCTCTCAGACCTAAAACATATTCGTTCACCACACATGATGGGGAGCACACTTGTAAGTGTAAGGGTGTACCTTACCATCTACAAGAGAAACTCTCACATGACTCATTTCAACACACTCTTGAAACAAACACTTCAATCAGGTATGTGTCGAGATCTATACGCAACGTGCAAGGAAAGATTTGTACATGTCGCAGTACCTGCAGAGGATTGTCAGCATTTGACGATAAACGCTACATTTTAAGCCCCACACAGTCCCTAGCGTATGGTCATCCTGGTATTCCCAATAACAATGATGATGAGATGGATGTAAAAGTGAGAGAGGAGGAGGAGGTGATGGAAGAAGAAGTGTTTATGGAGGAGGAGGAAGTAGAGCAAGCAAAAACTACCCAATATTCCGTCCCTGGAGCAAACGCGATGCTACAGCTCAGAAACTATTCAACCCTCACTAGATTTTATGTTGTACAATTGTTAGGTAGTATTAAGATGGATGCCTCATATGACTAGAACTTTGTATACTAAATGAATAGGATGTTTAATATTATTGTTTGTGAACTGTAAGAACTATGCTGTTTAATATTATTGTTTGTGAACTGTAAGAACTATGTTTAGTTTTAAAAATGATGTTGCTGTACATAAAATATGTGAATAAACACCTGTAAATGACTATGTTTGTATAAATACCACCTCAGTTCCTTAGTTTTTAGCAGTCTTAACGAAGCATTAATTATGGATAGTTCCTATGATATAATCCATGCGGAACATCTAGATATTTTCAGAGAACCATCTCGTGTTATTATTGCTGGTTATTCAAACAGCGGAAAATCCTACTTGTGCAGTAAACTTGTAAGGAAGTATCAACACAAGTTCTCCTCAATAATCATATGCGGAGGAGGTTACTCTGAATTACGATCAGATCCACAAATTAAAGGGAAGCTGATCGAGCATTCAACCATTATTGATCCTGTGGAAGAGCGAGTAGATAATGACTCGCATATCTTAGTAATCTACGATGACCTTTTTACAGTCAAATTCAAAATTCGAATTCAAAAATCGAATCAGACATGTTTACTAGGGGCCGACATTTCACGGTTTCCGTCATATTGATTACTCAAAATATATTTTTTCCTGGTAAATATTCGAGGAATATTAGTTTAAATGCTTCTCATTTCATATTGGTTAAATCACGAGACCTGTCACAAATTGAAACACTCGGACGACAAATATTTGGGAAAGTGGATTCAAAGAAATTTGTAGAGTTATATAAGCAAGTTATTAGCCAACCCTACGGCTATTTGCTAGTAGATCTGGGCTCGAACACTCCATCTACGATAACATTACGCGGTAATATTGTTCACGAACCGCCCTATGAGATAGTTTACGAATGGTGAGCAAGAAAGATGTACTGGAACGAGTATATAACGATCCCTCATCTAGCGGAGGGCTTGGAGGGGTCCAGAGATTGTATAAGGCCGCCAAATTAATTAACTCTAGTATAACTCTAGCCGATGTAAAGGACTATCTGAAAAGCTCTGACTCCTATACGTTGCATTATTTACAACCACATAAATTCCCTCGGCGTCGGGTGTTAAGCCCTAAACCACGACTATTTCAAGCTATAGACTTGGCCGAGATGAGTTTATTGGACAAACATAATGATGGAGTGAAATATTTACTCGTATGTGTAGATATTTTCTCCAGGTACGCCCAAGTAGTACCCTTACGCGCTAAGGATGGGAAAAGCACCACTAATGCTCTAGCTTTAATTCTAGATTCACCTCATTCTCAGGGAGTGCGCAAAATTAATTCTGATCGAGGTGGAGAATTTTATAACGCCACTATGAAAAAAATGCTGGCAGCAAGGGAAGTACAGTTATATAGTGTATTTTCTCAGGAGACTAAAGCTTCAATCGCTGAGATGTTCATACGTACTTTAAAAGGTAAACTTTACAAGTTTATGACGGCGCACAACACTTTAAAATACATGCAGGCTCTACCAGATATTGTGAAAACATATAATTTAACTCCACACAGAGGATTGAAGGGGAAGAGACCTGCGGAGGTGCACGCTCTATCCTCGCCCAGCGAACACGCCAAACAATTTGATTTAATGTATAAAAGCCCGAGCAAATAAAAGAGAGCTGTCATTCCTCGATTGAGTGTTGGTGATACAGTACGCATCACTCTATCTGATCGCATTTCCAAGTTTAAGAAAGGGTTTAAGCAGCAGACCACCCGAGAGATATTTACAGTTACACGTATTGATCGGAGACAACACATCCCTTTATACTTTCTAAAAGATCTGAATGGGGAAGAAATTGATGGTGGCTTCTATAAACAAGAATTAACACCAACACATTTGCCTCAAACCTTTAATATTGAGAAGGTATTGGGACAACGCAGTCTCTGGCAAACTCCAGTATAAAGTTAGGTACGCAGGTTATGATCGATCATTTGATCAATGGATTGATGCTGCTGAGATATTACATTTATAATGAAGAAACCCTTAGTTTATAAATACAAGGAATTGATCCAACTATTATCAAAACTTCAGTATTCCTCGAGAAAGCAGTTGATTGAAAAATTGAAGAAACCACATATAAATTGTTTATCAGAAATTTTTAATAACTTTTTAAAAAAAAAATTGCCCGTGCCTGACAAGGTCGTTAAAAAGTTGAAAAAATATAAATTGCTTATTCGGGCACTAGCCTGTAAGAAACCTTCTGTGACAACTAAGAAACAGATATTAACCAGCAAACGAGGAGGCAGTATTTTATCCATTATTTTACCGATTGCGGCTAGTTTAATTACACGGTTGTTCAGTAAGTAAAATGAAAGCCTTTTATCTCGTACCGCGTAAAATAGTGGACAACCGGAAAGCTGCACACAGCCCTGCTTACCCCACTGTGAAAGCGGTTGCTCGTCATCTTACTGTCAAACCACCTCCTCCTCCTCAGCTGCATACCAACCCTTCCATAAAACATTTAATAGATTTGAAGTTGAAAGTGAGAGATCACGAATATGCGAGATCCTTGCTAAACCATTATGATGCTACTGGCATCGTTCGTTGGGATCTGAATGGAAATGTATTGGCTCCAGTATCTGGCATACATATAATTAATGACATTATACATAAAATGACTGTGCTTAAATCTGTTTTTTTACCGGATAAACTCCCCATTGCTCAACTGTTTTTCACACTAACATCTACATCGCGAGATTTATTCCGTAATACTACGGCAAGCAGTCAAGTGTATGAACCTCCATCTGTTAAGAGAAAGGCAACTGTCAAGATTGATCCTCACAGTAAAAGGAAAGCTTCCTGGATCGTATATTAGCAGGTGAGTGTATATAAATGAGCGTGTAATGTGTAGATGGCTTTACTAGACAAAAAGCGGTCTAAGGAGATAGAGCGATGGACACTCACGTGATATACGCCACCAGCGTATCAGATACGCATTTATTCCCCAATAACATCCCCGCATCTTTCCAAAATCGATTGTTTAACCAGCTAGAATTAGATCCCAGGAGGAGTTATGAAATGTGTCTACAAAAATTACTCCTCCCCACTTCACATTACGTTATTAAGCGCAATAATCCTGAGGCATATATACGTGTAGGCGTTACGTATGAGAAAGTGAGCGAGGGGAAATACATGCATTCAAAGCATTTATTATCATCTGATGTTTTAGCCGGAACTATAAAAGAAATTAATACCACGATTAATACAGAAATAGAGGCCATATTTTCAAGTAATGCTAAACTGAGTTTTTTAGGAAAGTCATTAAAACAATTTTCAGTTAAATATGGAACGCATTTTATTAAATATGATTCTTCCTCCAATCGAAACAAGTTCACTACTGTGATTAGTGATGAGAATATTAGCTCTGCAACGGGGCATAAAAACATCAGTAGAGTTACATTATCATTTGGAACCGCTTTTGGGAAAGTGTTGGGCGTAGTTCCAGAAATAGAATATGACATATTCGCAAAACGTCAGTACGCCTCGAGTGTAGTTAACACATGTCTATTCCCGCCAATGCCTAGAGGAGGAGTTGATATTCTGTGTGTTTATTGCGATAAAATCTCTTCTACTAGATATGGAAACCAGTCTGTAAATATTTTGGATGTAATCTCCCTAAATGGAAGTGATAACAGCAACAATAAAAAACTATATGTGCGTCTTAACACTAACATGATAGATAGCGTCAGCATCACTATTAGGGATCAAGATGGTAACCCAATACATTTTGATGAACGTGGGTGCACCATAGCAGTCTTGCATGTACGCCCCGTTGCAGGAGGTATATAACACCAATGCTTTCCCGACACTCCTCATTCGTCTGAAACAAGCGGAGAAATGCGTGTCCACTTTATTCCCCCCTCTGTTGAGGAATTATACATTCTGTTAACCCCTCCTAGAGGTGGAGGGACTGATGATATACGGATTTTCAACAGTAGTAGACGTTATACGCGAGGAGGAGGAATATTTTCCTTTTTAAGCGGGATAGCGCGTCGAGCAGCGCCCTTTATCTTGAGGACTCTGGCCCCGGCTGCGCTTAGCTTGGGGCAGAACGTACTAGACGATATTAATAATGACAAACAAACTTTCAAACAATCTCTTAAGAAACGCGGAATTGAAACATTGAAAGGAGTGGGGAAGCAAATGATAGGCGGAAGAGTGCAGAAAAAGAATAAACAAACAAACAAAAAATTAGTAAACATCAAACGTTTTACTAAAGCGAAATATAATGATGTGCTGTCATAAATTCTTCTCACTCGGTTGGTGTTGTCTAAAGCGCGAACATGGCCGGATATAACGCTCTGGGCCTCCAGGTGCCATTAGAACATTATACAGCCGCTGTTAGTGAAGCCTTTCTTAAAGTATTTTCCCCTCGATTGGTAGAATCAACAATCGCCAGCAGACAAACGGTGGATGTATTACCTGTGAATTCTGGGGTTAATAATAAGTTTACAGACACTTATCTCGAATTCATCATCAAGGGAGTGAATGGTCAACTGGTGGATTTATCATCTATAGCTTTGGAGTTGGCTATTGATCTAACCGAAGTAGATGGAATAACGCCTTTAGGAGATGCTAAAAACGCATCGTTGGTGAATGGATTATCGCAAACTCTATTCAAATCCGCTATTGTGTATTTAAACGAAACAGTAGTTGAAACCAGCTCATTATTCTCATTCTGGTCATACGTAAAGTTATTATCTACGATTTCTGGGTGTAAGGCTAACCGCTATGATAAACTGTCACAGTTTTTTAACCGAGTCGATCCTGGTAAAATTGAAGCTGGTTATTTCACTAATGCCTCGGCTAGTGAGAAGCAGCGGATGACTGATATGAAAACGAGTGGTGTGAATACTTGTTTTAAACTAATGCTGGATGTCACATCCGTTAGTGAATACGTTTTGGATAATGTGGACATCCGGGTGAGGCTCGAACTTCAAACTGATAAGTGGCTTATACTCAGCGATAATGAACACGCTAATTTTAAATACAATATCAAGTCTACACGTCTATGGGTGGATCGAGTATTGCCATACCCTGAAGGATTAGTAGCCATTAATAAAGCCATGGTGCAGAACAACTCTCCTATTACGTATACTTTTAATAAAACTTTATACAAAACGTATATATTGGGCACAGGTCAACGCTCTATTACAATGGACCAGCCGTGGGGGACTGTTATACCAGAACATTTATATATGATCATCCTTGATATATAGGTTGTGTCTGGTGCATATAATCGCAACCCGCTTTATTTGGAAAACTGCGAGCTTAGTAAAGTATTAATATCACAGAATAGCACTAATATTGTCAATATTGGGTGTGACTTCCCTCATAACTGCGCCAAGTTGTATTACACAGCATTACAAGCCTTAGGCTTCGATAAAGACAATATATTATCTTATGACACATATGTGAATGGTGGAACCATACTGGCCTTTAATTTACAACCCGAGGATATCGATGACACCATCCCAATTGAAAAAAGTGGTAATCTGAGGATCGCTTTGGAATTTAAACGCGGAGTAGCTAGAAATAAAGTCATACTAGTTTACGGCTCTACAACAGGTGTGATCAGCATTAACGCGGATCGTCGCGTTATTTGCGATACGCGAGGATAAAATATTAATATGAATTGTTTGGAAATAAATGAGGCTATCAGAAGTAATTTAGGTGCTAGGGTAGACTATCTAGGATGTTTCCTAGCTGATGACGTACGGAAAATACTGACAAAAATACATAAAAAAAGACCTGTGGTGTTCATAATCAACACTCTGGAGTCTGGTTCTCGTAATAAAATGAGTCATTGGATAACATTCTATGTAAATAAGGATGAAGGTAGAAGTGAGATAGTTATACTAGACAGCTATGCCAATCCTGCAATAGGATCTTATTCAAGATATTTCGAAGAGTTTATGTCTTACTTCCAAGACTATACCCTATATATTATGAAGAAAAGGATTCAATCCTTGAATAGTTACTTCTGTGGGAATTACGCCGTTTATTTTGCATATCATTTTTGCAGACTAGGCTTAGAGGCGGCCCTGCTTCACTTTGATGAAGCGTTTAAATATGGTCAATTTCGCAAGAATGATGAAAAAGTGTTGAAATTCAATTACGCTCAGATGAAAATGCCTGTGTGTAGGCAAACATTCTGCTTAAACGGTAGTGATGCTGAGTGTGAATCGCTGTGTGACGAAGTTGGTTAGGATGATACTGCGGTGAGTAATACTTTATGTAGGATTGAATGATGAACATAATAATGACTGTATTTATGTTTACAACATTGACAACAACGAAACTTATAACCTTTTTCCCTTTCTACAGATTGACTGATTGACTAGCGTGTCGGGAAGGACCGATGGACTGAATGAAAGCCTTTCTACATCTGTCTGCTAGCTAAACCACCAAGAAGAAGTCTTATTATTATTATTATTATTATTATTATTATTATTATCGTTGTAAATCGCTTAAGTGTTTAATAAAGAAATAAATTTATATAATGTGTTTACTTTTCCCTCGTTATTGCTCTCACCATGTTGATCACGTTGCGATATAGCTTACACATACTAAAAGAGAATGCACGGAACAATGGTTGATGGTATGGGAGCGGGTGGGGATGAGGGGTGTGAGTGATTGATTGATTGATGGCTGACAGGTGTGGGTCTGTCGTATGTACCTCGCGCCTCCTTACAGGAAATCCACAGTGTATGGGAAGTCGTCGTGGGGCGAACATCTCCACTCTGAAGACAACGAAAACCTTTTAGACAAATGGCCCCCAGTTCCGCAGGAGAGTGCTCTCTCACCCCTCAACACTTGCGACTTCCTGTAGGGGAGCTAATGGACGTCCAGGGCTTCCTCTCAGCTATGGGGTTCTCCTCTCCCTCCCCCCCTCACCCCTCCCCAAACAACATATCCAATATGCTGGTTCCCCTCTCTTCCTCTACTCACGATCATCAAACTAATATTAACCTCACTCAGGATTAAGTCTACGCTAAACACATATACATATTCATTTCACTCCTTCCTTTTACTCCACCACTTACTCTCACACAACAAGAACTCCAATCTTTCCTGACCACTTACCATATCCCCCGAGGACTGGAGCGACGCGCTCCAATTACCTCCATCACATGTCATAACATCCGGGAAATTCCCATCCCAAACCCCATGTGACGACGACGACGCGCACCACCTGGCACCCAACAACATGTCCTCCACTCTTTCCTGACCACATACCCAAACACCGGACGCTCACACGCGTCCGAAACGCGCCAAAACTTCCGGGAAATTCCCCCAAACCCCTGAGGACTACGACGACGCGCGCGGCACCTGTCGGCTGGCACTCACCTGAAGGTGACTGCCACCTGGCAGGTGCCGCGCGCGTCGTCGTAGTCCTCAACCACACTACTCCCCTTGTGTTAAATAGCCTGTCTTTATCAACCCTGTCGATTCCCTTGAGAATCTTGAATGTGGTGATCATGTCCCCCCTAACTCTTCTGTCTTCCAACGAAGTGAGGTTTAATTCCCGTAGTCTCTCCTTGTAGCTCATACCTCTCAGCTCGCATACTAGTCTGGTGGCAAACCTTTGAACCTTTTCCAGTTTAGTCGTATGCTTGACTAGATATGGACTCCATGCTGCAGCCGCATACTCCAGGATTGGTCTGACATATGTGGTATATAATGTTCTGAAAGATTCCTTACACAAGTTTCTGAAGGCCGTTCATATGTTAGCCAACCTGGCATATGCTGCTGATGTTATCCTCTTGATATGAGCTTCAGGGGACAGGTCTGGCGTGATATCAACCCCCAGATCTTTCTCTCTCCCTGACTCTTGAAGTATTTCATCACCCAAATGATACCTTGTATCAGGTCTCCTGCTTCCTACCCCAATCTTCATTACATTACATTTGCTTGGGTTAAACTCTAACAGCCATTTGTTCGACCATTCCTGCAGCTTGTCCAGGTCTTCTTGAAGCCTCAAGCTGTCCTTCTCTGTCCTAATCGTTCTCATAATTTTGGGGTCGTCAGCAAACATTGAGAGGAATGAGTCTATACCCCCTGGGAGGTCATTTACGTATATCAGAAACAGGATAGTTCCTAGTACAGAGCCCTGTGGGACTCCACTAGTGACTTCACACCATTCTGAGGTCTCACCCCTCACTGTAAATCTCTGCTTCCTATTGCTTAGGTACTCTCTTATCCACTGGAGCGCCCTACCAGTTACTCCTGCCTGTTTCTCCAGCTTATGCATCAACCCTTTATGGGGTACTGTGTCAAAGGATTTCCGACAGTCCAAAAAAATGCAGTCCGCCCATTCTTCTCTTTCTTGCTTAATCTTTGTCACCTGGTCGTAGCATTCTATCAAGCGTGTAATTCAAGATTTACCCCCCCTGAACCCATGTTGATGGGTTGTCACGAAGTCTCTTCTCTCCAGATGTGTTACTAGGTTTTTTCTCACAATCTTCTCCAACACCTTGCATGGTATACAAGTTAAGGACATTGGCCTGTAGTTCAGCGCCTCTTGTCTGTCACCCTTTTTGTATATTGGTACTGCATTAGCAGTCTTCCATATTTCTGGTAGGTCTCCCGTTTCCAGTGACCTACTATACACTTTGGAGAGTGGCAAGCAAAGTGCTCCTGCACACTCTTTCAATACCCATGGTGAGATTCAGTCCGGCGCAACAGCTTTTCTCACATCCAGCTCCAATAGGTGCTTCTTGACCTCATCTCTTGTAATTTCGAACCTACCCAAGGTCACCTGGTTTGCTGCCACCTCTCCTAGCGCCGTAACTTCTCCCTGTCCTATTGTAAAGACCTCCTGGAACCTTTTGTTGAGTTCTTCACACACCTCTTTGTCATTCTCTGTGTACCTGTCCTCGCCCACCCTAAGTTTCATCACCTGTTCCTTCACTGTTGTCTTCCTCCTGATGTGACTGTGTAGTAGCTTTGGTTCTGTCTTGGCTTTATTAGCTATATCATTTTCATACCTTTTCTCAGCTGCTCTTCTCACACTAACATACTCGTTCCTGGTTCTCTGGTATCTCTCTTTACTATCTGGTGTTCTGTTATTACGGAAGTTCCTCCATGCTCTTTTGTTCAGCTCCTTTGCTTTCATACATTCCCTATTAAACCATGGATTCATCCTTTGCTTCTCTGTTTTTTCCTGTCGGGCTGGGACAAACCTGCTTACAGCCTCCTGACATTTTTGGGTGACATAGTCCATCATGTCTTGTACGGACTTTGTTCTGAGTTCTGTGTCCCAATGTATATCCCATAGGAATTTATTCATCTCCTCATAGTTTCCCTTTCGGTATGCCAGCCCTTTGTTTCCTAATTCATTTTTGGGGGTGATAATTCCTAGCTCAACCAGGTACTCAAAGCTCTATACACTATGATCACTCATTCCCAAGGGGGCTTCCAACTTAACTTCCCTTATATCTGACTCATTTAGGGTAAATATCAGATCAAACAAGGCTGGTTCATCCCCTCCTCTCATTCTTGTCGGTCCCTTGACGTGTTGACTTAGAAAGTTTCTTGTTGCCACATCCAGCAGCTTAGCTCTCCATGTGTCTGGGCCTCCATGTGGGTCTCTGTTCACTCAATCAATCTTCCCATGGTTGAAGTCTCCCGTGATTAGTAGTCTGGATCCGTTCCTGCTAGCCACAGAAGCTGCTCTCTCTATTATATTGATGGTGGCCAAGTTGTTACTAAAAATATTCCTATCTGGGTCTTCTGTCATTCGGTGGGGGGTTATATATGACTGTTTCTATAATTTCCTGTCCTCCAGTTGCTATGGTGCCTAATAAGTAGTCACTGAAACCTTCACAGCTCTGAATTACCATCTCTTCGAAACTCCAACCTTCTCTTAGTAGCAAAGCTACACCACCTCATCCTCTCCCTTCTATCTCTTCCCTCACTACATAGTAGCCCTGTGGAAACACTGCGTTTGTTATGATTTTCGTTAGCTTTGTTTCTGTGAGTGCTATTATGTCTGAGTTTTCTTCTAGTGCACATTCTCTGAGTTCACTTGTTTTATTTGTAATCCCATCTATGTTAGTGTACATTGCCTTGAAGCTCACTTTCTTCTGTTCATTTTCTTGTCCCTTTCTTGGCGAGCATTCTGCTGGTGTGTGAAGCTGTTTTGTGGGTGAGAAGATCTGTGAGGTGGTTTGCAGGGTCTCAGAGGATTTTGGGGTGGGGGGTGGGGGTTTAAGGGAAGGGGGGACAGGTAGGGTGTGGGTTAAGGAGATAGGGGGGACATGGAGGATACGGGGTGAGGGGGAGGAGGGATAGGGAGGGTATGGGATGAAGGGGGGAGGGGGGACAGGGGGGGGGGGAAATGGGAGCGGGGACAGGGGGGAAAGGTTGGAGGGGGGGATAGGTGGGAGGGGGGACATGATGGGAATGGGGATGGGGATGGGGTGACAGTGTCAGAATGGGGTGGGGGGGAGGGAGGGTTGGGTGGGGGCAGGTAGGGTGAGGGGAAGGGAGCGTTTCCATGCAGAGGGGGTGGTGGTGTTGCTGGGATGCTGGTTTTGAGTTCCCCTCTTGTCCCTGGGACTGTTGTGTTGGGGGCTGTGATTTCCTGGTTTGTTCCTCTCTCCCTGCGCTTCCTCCTTGCCTCTGCTGCCCTGGCACTCTACTCCTTCGTCCTGTCCCTCTGCAGGAATACTTTTTTGTATCCCTCCACATGTTGCAGATGACTCTTCCTTTCGAGAATATCCTCTTTCGTGGTTTCGTTTGTAAACACCGTCTTCACAAGTCGGTTTCTGTCCTTGTTGTACCAGCCCAACCTGAAAACCTTCTCAATGTTTTGTTCAGCCCCTTCCATCTGTAACCCCTTCAGTAGCCCATGTACTGCCTCTTTATCCTTGCTATTCCATTCTTGCCTGTTGGATCCTTCCTGTTCTTTGATGCCTACAACTACCACTGATCTTATTCTCTCCAGCAGCTGAGTGGTGCACCTTGCTGCTTCCTGTGATGTAGCTGCTTGCATCGCTACCTCCCTCACTGTGTCCATTGCTTCTGAGCTCTTTTTCAGTCTTTCCACAAATGTTTCAGGTACAGAGGCATTTCCTTCCAATGTAACATTCCCACCTTCCCTTTGGATGATAATCTGATGCTCGGTCTTTTTATTTTTCTCTGTGAGGGATTTGATCTCCTCCCTTGCTGATGTCAGCTCACTTTGCAGATTGTTAATTGTAATCCTCATTTCATGCATCTCCCTCCTGAATTCCTCCAGAACTTGGGTAAACATTTCCTTCGTTTGGTCACTTTGGCTGTTTCCTGTGTCCCTGTTACGTCCTCTTGCCATTTTGCCTCTTGTCAAGAGAGAGAGCAAGAGAGAGAGAACAAGAGAGAGAGAGAGAGCAAAAGAGAGAGAGTGAGAGAGAGAGAGAGAGAGAGAGAGAGAGAGAGAGAGAGAGAGAGAGAGAGAGAGAGAGAGAGAGAGAGAGAGAGAGAGAGAGAGAGAGAGAGAGAGAGAGAGAGAGAGAGAGAGAGAGAGAACAGAGAGAACTTGTGTGTGTGTGCGTGTGTGCGCGTGGGATGGGGGTTACGAGGAGGTGAGGTGTTGTCTGCAGCTTATGGTAGGTAAGAGAGGGGGTAAGAGAGGGGGTGGATTATGAGTGAGGATTTATCCCCTTTCCACGAAAGGTGTTAATCCCTTCTAGCCTGACTGGACGTATGTGTGTGTGCGTGTGTTTGTTTTTGCATGTGCATGCGTGTGTGCATGCAAACGTACGTGTGTGCATGCAAACGTACGTGTGTGCATGCAAACGTACGTGTACATGCGTGCGTGCGTGTGTTACGGGGGTCCCGTAAAATGTCAGCCTCTACTCAAAATGAGCCACTTTAATATTTTAACTGTATCTGATATACTGAACAAGAATTTGGTAATATTTTACCTCTGTACATCTGAAGAATTGACCAGAGAGGGGTACCTACCTGTCAGCCTCCCGCTCACACAACCAGGTGAATAATTACGATGCTGGATAACGAAGTGCTCCGTCGTCGTCTCCCACGTTATGATTCACTAATCCAGTAGTTTGATGATGGCGGTTCTTCTCTATCTAACACAGATCTCTGGAGTCAGTCACTGTATCGGTGTGTCTGTTGTGTTACAGTTCACCAATTCACTGTACCACTGATCACTTGACCCAATATGTAAACAAAGCCTCGTGGGCCCTCCCACGTGGCCTGTCTGGTGAATTCACTGTTTAACACAAAGTTCTAGTAATAGCACTGTATTTTTTCTTTCCTATTCGCGGCGGTTATACGCTTTGTGATACCCCTAGATCTGTGATCTGTCACTGTAGCCTTAATTAACCCAAAAATATTAGCGTTTATTGTAGTGTGTGACCCCAACGACCCTCCCACGCGGCTGGCTGAACTGAACTGTGTGTGTGTGTGTGTGTGTGTGTGTGTGTGTGTGTGTGTGTGTGTGTGTGTGTGTGTGTGTGTGTGTTTGTGTGTGTGTGTGTGTACTTACCTAGTTGTGTCTGCATGGATCGAGCATTGACTCTTGGATCCCGCCTTTCGAGCATCGGTTGTTTACAGCAATGACTCCTGTCCCATTTCCCTATCATACCTGGTTTTAAAATTATGAATAGTATTTGCTTCCACAACATGTTTCTGAAGTGCATTCCATTTTCCCACTACTCTCACGCTAAAAGAAAACTTCCTAACATCTCTGTGACTCATCTGAGTTTCAAGCTTCCATCCATGTCCCCTCGTTCTGTTACTATTCCGTGTGAACATTTCGTCTATGTCCACTCTGTCAATCCCTCTGAGTATCTTATACGTTCCTATCATGTCCCCCCTCTCCCTTCTTCTTTCTAGTGTCGTAAGGCACAGTGTGTGTGTGTGTGTGCGTGTGTGTGTGTGTAATTACCTAAGTGTAATTACCCAAGTGTAGTTACAGGATGAGAGCTACGCTCGTGGTGTCCCGTCTTCCCAGCACTCTTTGTCATATAACGCTGTGAAACTAATGACGATCTTGGCCTCCACCACCTTCTCATTTAGCTTGTTCCAACTTGCTTGTTCTTGTCTACCACTCTATTTGCGAAAGTGAATTTTCTTATATTTTTTCGGCATCTGTGTTTAGCTAGTTTATATCTATGACCTCTTGTTCTTAAATTTCCAGGTCTCAGGAAATCTTCCCTATCGATTTTATCAATTCCTGTTACTATTTTGTATGTAGTGATCATATCACCTCTTTTTCTTCTGTCTTCCAGTTTTGGCATATTCAATGCCTCTAACCTCTCTTCGTAGCTCTTGCCCTTTAGTTCTGGGAGCCACTAAATAGTATGTCTTTGCACCTTTTCCAGTTTATTGATGTGCTTCTTAAGATATGGGCACCACACAACCGCTGCATATTCTAGCTTTGGCCTAACAAAAGTCGTGAACACTTTCTTTAGTATATCGCCATCCATGTATTTAAAAGCAATTCTGAAGTTAGAAAGCGTGGCATAGGCTCCTTGCACAATATTCTTTATGTGGTCCTCAGGTGATAGTTTTCTATCTAGAACCACCTCTCTTTCTTTATCAGAATTCTTTAAAGATTTCTCACATAATATATAGGTTGTGTGGGGTTTATGTTCTCCTATTCCACATTCCATAACATGGCATTTATTAACATTAAATTCCATTTGCCAAGTGGTGCTCCATATACTTATTTTGTCCAGGTCATCTTGAAGGGCATGACAATCATCTAAGTTTCTTATCCTTCCTATTATCTTAGCATCATCAGCAAACATGTTCATATAATTCTGTATACCAACTGGTAGATCATTTATGTAGACAATAAACATCACTGGTGCAAGAACTGAACCCTGTGGTACTACACTTGTGACATTTCTCCAGTCCGATACATTGCCTCTGACCAGTGCAATTTGTTGTTTATGAATTTATAGAATAGACCTGGTTCTGTTTTACATTTGTCTGCAATCCCTTTTTCAAAATTTCTTTCTGCCTCTCTCCTCACTGCCGTATAGTTGTTTCTCGCATCATTGTATCGCGGGTATGTTTGGGGTTTTGGCCTCTTCCTGTATTGATTCCATTTTTGTGTCTTTTGGTCTCTGGCCCTCTCGCACTTTCTGTTGAACCAATCCTGTTTCCTTGTTCTGCTTCTCTGTTTTGGTATAAATTTTTTTGTGCCTTTATCATATATTTCACAAAACTTGACATACATCTCATTCACTTCCTTGCCTAGCAAAAAGTCTGTCCAATTATACCCACTAAAAAAAATTCTGAGGTTGCCATAATGTCCTCTTCTAAAGTCAAGTATTTCAATTGCATCAACCTTCATATTTTCTTCCAGACTATAACGCATTGCATATTTTATTCCCCAAAAAGACAATGTGTGTGTGTGTGTGTGTGTGTGTGTGTGTGTGTGTGTGTGTGTGTGTGTGTGTGTGTGTGTGTGTGTGTGTGTGTGTGTGTGTGTGTGTGTGTGTGTTTGGTGGGTTTATGTTCCTTGGTGTGGGAGATTCTGGAGTGTGTGTGTTGGGGGGGATGGGGAGTACTATTATGTAAACAATGTTATAAACACTGTAGGTTGTATGGAAGGCTTTGCCAGTAACATGTGATCCATCTTGAGGTCAGGAATGGTTTGGGGTTTGACTCCAGCGAGACTTTGGAAATAGCCAACAGTTTCATACATCTTTGTAACTTATACAACCTTTGTATTAACCACAAGTAGTTACTAAAATCACTGATTTGTAGATTTAATCATCATTATGATTTATATTAAACATATTGCCAGATTCTTCCTAGTCAGAGTGACGACGTGAGGAACGACAGACAGAAACATGAATTCTTTCCACATTTAGTTGGATTGAGAAGAGTCCAGTTTATCATTTCTTTTACTAAAAATAGTTACTTACTAATAAGTTTTAATTTCGTAGCTTACTACTGCTTACTGGAACTCCTTTATTTAGTTGATATTAAACATTCTAGAGGAAATTATTTTAATGTAAATGATTTCACTTTAATTTCCTCGATTAGCTGCGTGACTTTAATAAATCAATTTATGTTACGCGAAATTATATTTTAACACAGAAGAATTAAATGTGACATCAATACTCGTCACCACCTCATATATATATATATATATATATATATATATATATATATATATATATATATATATATATATATATATATATATATATATATATATATATATATATATATATATATATATATATATATATATATATATATATATATATATATATATATATATATTTATATATATATATATATATATATATATATATATATGCAAACAAGCCTGAATGGTCCCCAGGACTATATACAACTGAAAACTCACACCCCAGAAGTGACTCGAACCCATACTCCCACAACTGGTATGTACAGGGACGCCTTAATCCGCTTGACCATCACGACCGGACAAAAGGAAGTGATAGCCGAGGCTATATGAACCACTTCCCCGCCGGCACTCGGATGGTAATCTTGGGCATAGCATTTTATCAAATCACCTCATTCTTTGGGGCACACGTGAGGAACACAAATGCAAACAAGCCTGAATGGTCCCCAGGACTATATACAACTGAAAACTCACACCCCAGAAGTGACTCGAACCCATACTCCCACAACTGGTATGTACAGGGACGCCTTAATCCGCTTGACCATCACGACCGGACAAAAGGAAGTGATAGCCGAGGCTATATGAACCACTTCCCCGCCGGCACTCGGATGGTAATCTTGGGCATAGCATTTTATCAAATCACCTCATTCTTTGGGGCACACGTGAGGAACACAAATGCAAACAAGCCTGAATGGTCCCCAGGACTATATACAACTGAAAACTCACACCCCAGAAGTGACTCGAACCCATACTCCCACAACTGGTATGTACAGGGACGCCTTAATCCGCTTGACCATCACGACCGGACAAAAGGAAGTGATAGCCGAGGCTATATGAACCACTTCCCCGCCGGCACTCGGATGGTAATCTTGGGCATAGCATTTTATCAAATCACCTCATTCTTTGGGGCACACGTGAGGAACACAAATGCAAACAAGCCTGAATGGTCCCCAGGACTATATACAACTGAAAACTCACACCCCAGAAGTGACTCGAACCCATACTCCCACAACTGGTATGTACAGGGACGCCTTAATCCGCTTGACCATCACGACCGGACAAAAGGAAGTGATAGCCGAGGCTATATGAACCACTTCCCCGCCGGCACTCGGATGGTAATCTTGGGCATAGCATTTTATCAAATCACCTCATTCTTTGGGGCACACGTGAGGAACACAAATGCAAACAAGCCTGAATGGTCCCCAGGACTATATACAACTGAAAACTCACACCCCAGAAGTGACTCGAACCCATACTCCCACAACTGGTATGTACAGGGACGCCTTAATCCGCTTGACCATCACGACCGGACAAAAGGAAGTGATAGCCGAGGCTATATGAACCACTTCCCCGCCGGCACTCGGATGGTAATCTTGGGCATAGCATTTTATCAAATCACCTCATTCTTTGGGGCACACGTGAGGAACACAAATGCAAACAAGCCTGAATGGTCCCCAGGACTATATACAACTGAAAACTCACACCCCAGAAGTGACTCGAACCCATACTCCCACAACTGGTATGTACAGGGCCCCCTTAATCCGCTTGACCATCACGACCGGACAAAAGGAAGTGATAGCCGAGGCTATATGAACCACTTCCCCGCCGGCACTCGGATGGTAATCTTGGGCATAGCATTTTATCAAATCACCTCATTCTTTGGGGCACACGTGAGGAACACAAATGCAAACAAGCCTGAATGGTCCCCAGGACTATATACAACTGAAAACTCACACCCCAGAAGTGACTCGAACCCATACTCCCACAACTGGTATGTACAGGGACGCCTTAATCCGCTTGACCATCACGACCGGACAAAAGGAAGTGATAGCCGAGGCTATATGAACCACTTCCCCGCCGGCACTCGGATGGTAATCTTGGGCATAGCATTTTATCAAATCACCTCATTCTTTGGGGCACACGTGAGGAACACAAATGCAAACAAGCCTGAATGGTCCCCAGGACTATATACAACTGAAAACTCACACCCCAGAAGTGACTCGAACCCATACTCCCACAACTGGTATGTACAGGGACGCCTTAATCCGCTTGACCATCACGACCGGACAAAAGGAAGTGATAGCCGAGGCTATATGAACCACTTCCCCGCCGGCACTCGGATGGTAATCTTGGGCATAGCATTTTATCAAATCACCTCATTCTTTGGGGCACACGTGAGGAACACAAATGCAAACAAGCCTGAATGGTCCCCAGGACTATATACAACTGAAAACTCACACCCCAGAAGTGACTCGAACCCATACTCCCACAACTGGTATGTACAGGGACGCCTTAATCCGCTTGACCATCACGACCGGACAAAAGGAAGTGATAGCCGAGGCTATATGAACCACTTCCCCGCCGGCACTCGGATGGTAATCTTGGGCATAGCATTTTATCAAATCACCTCATTCTTTGGGGCACACGTGAGGAACACAAATGCAAACAAGCCTGAATGGTCCCCAGGACTATATACAACTGAAAACTCACACCCCAGAAGTGACTCGAACCCATACTCCCACAACTGGTATGTACAGGGACGCCTTAATCCGCTTGACCATCACGACCGGACAAAAGGAAGTGATAGCCGAGGCTATATGAACCACTTCCCCGCCGGCACTCGGATGGTAATCTTGGGCATAGCATTTTATCAAATCACCTCATTCTTTGGGGCACACGTGAGGAACACAAATGCAAACAAGCCTGAATGGTCCCCAGGACTATATACAACTGAAAACTCACACCCCAGAAGTGACTCGAACCCATACTCCCACAACTGGTATGTACAGGGACGCCTTAATCCGCTTGACCATCACGACCGGACAAAAGGAAGTGATAGCCGAGGCTATATGAACCACTTCCCCGCCGGCACTCGGATGGTAATCTTGGGCATAGCATTTTATCAAATCACCTCATTCTTTGGGGCACACGTGAGGAACACAAATGCAAACAAGCCTGAATGGTCCCCAGGACTATATACAACTGAAAACTCACACCCCAGAAGTGACTCGAACCGCCGGCACTCGGATGGTAATCTTGGGCATAGCATTTTATCAAATCACCTCATTCTTTGGGGCACACGTGAGGAACACAAATGCAAACAAGCCTGAATGGTCCCCAGGACTATATACAACTGAAAACTCACACCCCAGAAGTGACTCGAACTGGGGTGTGATGTCGTGATGGTCAAGCGGATTAAGGCGTCCCTGTACATACCAGTTGTGGGAGTATGGGTTCGAGTCACTTCTGGGGTGTGAGTTTTCAGTTGTATATAGTCCTGGGGACCATTCAGGCTTGTTTGCATTTGTGTTCCTCACGTGTGCCCCAAAGAATGAGGTGATTTGATAAAATGCTATGCCCAAGATTACCATCCGAGTGCCGGCGGGGAAGTGGTTCATATAGCCTCGGCTATCACTTCCTTTTGTCCGGTCGTGATGGTCAAGCGGATTAAGGCGTCCCTGTACATACCAGTTGTGGGAGTATGGGTTCGAGTCACTTCTGGGGTGTGAGTTTTCAGTTGTATATAGTCCTGGGGACCATTCAGGCTTGTTTGCATTTGTGTTCCTCACGTGTGCCCCAAAGAATGAGGTGATTTGATAAAATGCTATGCCCAAGATTACCATCCGAGTGCCGGCGGGGAAGTGGTTCATATAGCCTCGGCTATCACTTCCTTTTGTCCGGTCGTGATGGTCAAGCGGATTAAGGCGTCCCTGTACATACCAGTTGTGGGAGTATGGGTTCGAGTCACTTCTGGGGTGTGAGTTTTCAGTTGTATATAGTCCTGGGGACCATTCAGGCTTGTTTGCATTTGTGTTCCTCACGTGTGCCCCAAAGAATGAGGTGATTTGATAAAATGCTATGCCCAAGATTACCATCCGAGTGCCGGCGGGGAAGTGGTTCATATAGCCTCGGCTATCACTTCCTTTTGTCCGGTCGTGATGGTCAAGCGGATTAAGGCGTCCCTGTACATACCAGTTGTGGGAGTATGGGTTCGAGTCACTTCTGGGGTGTGAGTTTTCAGTTGTATATAGTCCTGGGGACCATTCAGGCTTGTTTGCATTTGTGTTCCTCACGTGTGCCCCAAAGAATGAGGTGATTTGATAAAATGCTATGCCCAAGATTACCATCCGAGTGCCGGCGGGGAAGTGGTTCATATAGCCTCGGCTATCACTTCCTTTTGTCCGGTCGTGATGGTCAAGCGGATTAAGGCGTCCCTGTACATACCAGTTGTGGGAGTATGGGTTCGAGTCACTTCTGGGGTGTGAGTTTTCAGTTGTATATAGTCCTGGGGACCATTCAGGCTTGTTTGCATTTGTGTTCCTCACGTGTGCCCCAAAGAATGAGGTGATTTGATAAAATGCTATGCCCAAGATTACCATCCGAGTGCCGGCGGGGAAGTGGTTCATATAGCCTCGGCTATCACTTCCTTTTGTCCGGTCGTGATGGTCAAGCGGATTAAGGCGTCCCTGTACATACCAGTTGTGGGAGTATGGGTTCGAGTCACTTCTGGGGTGTGAGTTTTCAGTTGTATATAGTCCTGGGGACCATTCAGGCTTGTTTGCATTTGTGTTCCTCACGTGTGCCCCAAAGAATGAGGTGATTTGATAAAATGCTATGCCCAAGATTACCATCCGAGTGCCGGCGGGGAAGTGGTTCATATAGCCTCGGCTATCACTTCCTTTTGTCCGGTCGTGATGGTCAAGCGGATTAAGGCGTCCCTGTACATACCAGTTGTGGGAGTATGGGTTCGAGTCACTTCTGGGGTGTGAGTTTTCAGTTGTATATAGTCCTGGGGACCATTCAGGCTTGTTTGCATTTGTGTTCCTCACGTGTGCCCCAAAGAATGAGGTGATTTGATAAAATGCTATGCCCAAGATTACCATCCGAGTGCCGGCGGGGAAGTGGTTCATATAGCCTCGGCTATCACTTCCTTTTGTCCGGTCGTGATGGTCAAGCGGATTAAGGCGTCCCTGTACATACCAGTTGTGGGAGTATGGGTTCGAGTCACTTCTGGGGTGTGAGTTTTCAGTTGTATATAGTCCTGGGGACCATTCAGGCTTGTTTGCATTTGTGTTCCTCACGTGTGCCCCAAAGAATGAGGTGATTTGATAAAATGCTATGCCCAAGATTACCATCCGAGTGCCGGCGGGGAAGTGGTTCATATAGCCTCGGCTATCACTTCCTTTTGTCCGGTCGTGATGGTCAAGCGGATTAAGGCGTCCCTGTACATACCAGTTGTGGGAGTATGGGTTCGAGTCACTTCTGGGGTGTGAGTTTTCAGTTGTATATAGTCCTGGGGACCATTCAGGCTTGTTTGCATTTGTGTTCCTCACGTGTGCCCCAAAGAATGAGGTGATTTGATAAAATGCTATGCCCAAGATTACCATCCGAGTGCCGGCGGGGAAGTGGTTCATATAGCCTCGGCTATCACTTCCTTTTGTCCGGTCGTGATGGTCAAGCGGATTAAGGCGTCCCTGTACATACCAGTTGTGGGAGTATGGGTTCGAGTCACTTCTGGGGTGTGAGTTTTCAGTTGTATATAGTCCTGGGGACCATTCAGGCTTGTTTGCATTTGTGTTCCTCACGTGTGCCCCAAAGAATGAGGTGATTTGATAAAATGCTATGCCCAAGATTACCATCCGAGTGCCGGCGGGGAAGTGGTTCATATAGCCTCGGCTATCACTTCCTTTTGTCCGGTCGTGATGGTCAAGCGGATTAAGGCGTCCCTGTACATACCAGTTGTGGGAGTATGGGTTCGAGTCACTTCTGGGGTGTGAGTTTTCAGTTGTATATAGTCCTGGGGACCATTCAGGCTTGTTTGCATTTGTGTTCCTCACGTGTGCCCCAAAGAATGAGGTGATTTGATAAAATGCTATGCCCAAGATTACCATCCGAGTGCCGGCGGGGAAGTGGTTCATATAGCCTCGGCTATCACTTCCTTTTGTCCGGTCGTGATGGTCAAGCGGATTAAGGCGTCCCTGTACATACCAGTTGTGGGAGTATGGGTTCGAGTCACTTCTGGGGTGTGAGTTTTCAGTTGTATATAGTCCTGGGGACCATTCAGGCTTGTTTGCATTTGTGTTCCTCACGTGTGCCCCAAAGAATGAGGTGATTTGATAAAATGCTATGCCCAAGATTACCATCCGAGTGCCGGCGGGGAAGTGGTTCATATAGCCTCGGCTATCACTTCCTTTTGTCCGGTCGTGATGGTCAAGCGGATTAAGGCGTCCCTGTACATACCAGTTGTGGGAGTATGGGTTCGAGTCACTTCTGGGGTGTGAGTTTTCAGTTGTATATAGTCCTGGGGACCATTCAGGCTTGTTTGCATTTGTGTTCCTCACGTGTGCCCCAAAGAATGAGGTGATTTGATAAAATGCTATGCCCAAGATTACCATCCGAGTGCCGGCGGGGAAGTGGTTCATATAGCCTCGGCTATCACTTCCTTTTGTCCGGTCGTGATGGTCAAGCGGATTAAGGCGTCCCTGTACATACCAGTTGTGGGAGTATGGGTTCGAGTCACTTCTGGGGTGTGAGTTTTCAGTTGTATATAGTCCTGGGGACCATTCAGGCTTGTTTGCATTTGTGTTCCTCACGTGTGCCCCAAAGAATGAGGTGATTTGATAAAATGCTATGCCCAAGATTACCATCCGAGTGCCGGCGGGGAAGTGGTTCATATAGCCTCGGCTATCACTTCCTTTTGTCCGGTCGTGATGGTCAAGCGGATTAAGGCGTCCCTGTACATACCAGTTGTGGGAGTATGGGTTCGAGTCACTTCTGGGGTGTGAGTTTTCAGTTGTATATAGTCCTGGGGACCATTCAGGCTTGTTTGCATTTGTGTTCCTCACGTGTGCCCCAAAGAATGAGGTGATTTGATAAAATGCTATGCCCAAGATTACCATCCGAGTGCCGGCGGGGAAGTGGTTCATATAGCCTCGGCTATCACTTCCTTTTGTCCGGTCGTGATGGTCAAGCGGATTAAGGCGTCCCTGTACATACCAGTTGTGGGAGTATGGGTTCGAGTCACTTCTGGGGTGTGAGTTTTCAGTTGTATATAGTCCTGGGGACCATTCAGGCTTGTTTGCATTTGTGTTCCTCACGTGTGCCCCAAAGAATGAGGTGATTTGATAAAATGCTATGCCCAAGATTACCATCCGAGTGCCGGCGGGGAAGTGGTTCATATAGCCTCGGCTATCACTTCCTTTTGTCCGGTCGTGATGGTCAAGCGGATTAAGGCGTCCCTGTACATACCAGTTGTGGGAGTATGGGTTCGAGTCACTTCTGGGGTGTGAGTTTTCAGTTATATATATATATATATATATATATATATATATATATATATATATATATATATATATATATATATATATATATATATATATATATATATATATATATATCCAGAAACGCTCGAGATGACTATCGAGAGCCGAACATGGACATTGGGAAGAGGAGGAAGACGCGAGAACGTGACCAGTCACCACACGACTCGGACGCCTTTAGTAGCGTGCAACAGAGAGCTACGTTTCGATCGTGCTTATTTCGCTCCCACAACCAATAGAGCGGTGCCACGTCATTTGGCACATCTAGCCGTGTCCCAGAGTTAGTATATCTGCAATTCTATAGTCAGCGCCCTTCAAGCAGCAGCTGGAGGACGAAGGATTGCACAGTTCTCTACATCAACGGACACGCGGCTCGGCAACTATTATTTCCTGTTTGTTACCATGTGGCCACAGTTAACATTTAGGCTAGTTATCGTTATGCCGTATATAAAATAACAAAATCCCGTACGTGTCTTTAGCAGTTTTATAATCTAAATATGCGATTATATTCATTATTTGTGCAGAAGAAATTTACAGTGCTTGAACATAAATTGCACAGATATTTGCAGGAGGTTTCTACAATGATCATCATACCTTTCAGGAAGATTTCCTTAATTTAGGATGTACTTGTAGTTTGTATGTAGAAGATTTCTACAATGTAATTGCCTTCCAGCTCCGAGTCGACGTCAACCGAAGTGCTAGGCTTCCCCATCCTCACGTGCAACAATTTGCCCTATGCAACACGTCATCGGTGGAACGTGGCAACTGATTACACCTCTCTAGTTTTACAGCTAAGCTGTTCATGTTTACTCGTAGTAATAACTCCGTAGTTGTATTAGTGATCTCCCGAGATCAATTATACTAACCCATTGATTTACCACATACTCTACTATTCTATCCAGTAGTATATTGAGGTGCATTTACCTCTAATTAATATTATATAATCAACCTTATTTACTTTCATAATTTATTTACTCTGGTGAGGAACCAGCACCAGAATAATGCTAGGGATGCATTAATCTTTTAGCATGTAACCTCCCAATTTTGTGCAGGTTAATTTGTCTCCCTTTACGTAAGAAATACAGTTTCACTAAGATCCATAGGACACTAGTTCTTGGTATCAGTTTCATCCATTGTCTCATTTTGTTTTCCACTTTTTCTCAAAAAGTGATGGTCCTTCACAGCTATCGAAATGTTTTATTTTAATTACAAATTATTGGAGTCAGATTTTCCCACACGAGGGGTGTAGCCAGCCCGTGTGCGCCGCCTTGCTCCCAGTGCTACTGCACCTCACCCAGCCGCACGTTCTGTCTTCTTCTCACCCTTCTCTTTCTCTCGCCTTGTTTCTCTGTTTCTCCCTGTCTGTCTCTGCCTCACTTTCTCTGTTTCTGCCTCACTTTCTCTGTTTCTGCCTCATTTTCTCTGTTTCTATCTCTCTGTCTCGGTCTCTCTATCTCTGCCTCTCTGTTTCTGCCTCTGCCTCTCTCTCTCGGTCTCTGCTACTCTGCCTCTGTCTCTTCATCTCTGTCTCTGTCTCTGCCTCTATGTCTCTGCCTCTCTGTCTCTACATCTCTGTCTCTGCCCCTCTGTCTCTACCTCTATGTCTCAGTCTCTGCCTCTGCCTCTTTCTCTGTCCCTCTGTCTCTGTCCCTCTGTCTCTGCCTCTCTGTCTCTGCCTCTTCATCTCTGTCTCTGCCCCTCTGTCTCTGCCTCTCTGTCTCTTCATCTCTATCTCTGCCTCTCTCCTCTCTTTCTTCTCATTCCTCTTCTCTCTCTCCTTCTGTCTCTCTCCCTTTGTTTCTCACCTCTCTCTTTCTGTCTGCCTCTCCATCTCTCCCCTTTTCTCCCTGTCTGTCAATATTTTTCTAAATTAAATAAATAAAATCAGTCTCCGTGGTTGACTGGTAAGACACTCGCCTGGCGTTCCGCGAGCGCTATTTCATGGGTTCGTATCCTGGCCGGGGAGGATTTACTGGGCGCAATTCCTTAACTGTAGCCTCAGTTTAACGCAAAAGTAAAAATGTGTACTTGGATGAAAAAACGATTCTTCGCGGCAGGGGATCGTATTCCAGGGACCATGGGATTAAGGACTTGCCCGAAACGCTACACGTACTAGTGGCTGTACAAGAATGTAACAACTCTTGTATATATCTCAAAAAGAAAAAAAAAGAAAATAAATAAATGCAGTAAATGTAATTATACCTAATAATTCCAATAATTAATAATTAAAATCAACATTTTAAAAATCGTTGCTCTAAAACATTATATCATAACATTTAAAACACTTTTTATTAAAACATTATGACATCACGTTTTTTTAGTTAGTTTAGTTCATTTATTATGCACCCCATACCCATCTTGTGGGCGGTAGTGGAAAGGGTTACAGAGGCACATAATGGGCTCAGGGACTGAACCCCACAATTCATTTAGCTAAGCAAGTTACAATCTTGATGAGCTAGTTACAAAATTCAATATAAGTCATCACATCAACAATGGGTTCGAGATCGACCTCAAGTACAGGTTCTAAATTAAGCAACTGAACCTGTACTTGAGGTTGATCTCGAACCCATTGTTGATGTGATGACTTATATTGAATTTTGTAACTAGCTCATCAAGATTGTAACTTGCTTAGCTAAATGAATTGTGGGGTTCAGTCCCTGAGCCCATTATGTGCCTCTGTAACCCTTTCCACTACCGCCCACAAGATGGGTATGGGGTGCATAATAAATGAACTAAACTAACTAAAAAAAAAACGTTTATAATCGTATTTACCATTTCTCAAAACTTGTGTATGAAACATAATTTAAAACATGAATAAAACAATCAAATGTCGTTTTAAAAATATTTTGTAAAAGGGAAAATGTAAGGTGGGCAGCCAGTAGCAGCCTCAGTATTTCCACTTACCTAACCAATACTCTGTGGCGGCGTTACCGAAGCCGGTCTTGTAGGCCTCCCAGTCTCTGGTGAAGTTCACCGCAGGAACAACTTTATTGTCTCTCCGGAGTAACATCGTCCATCCTCCTGAAGAACAAGTCATTGTTAGGTTCACAATGACACATAACTCCTGAGAACTTTATGAAACACTTTGTTTATATTATTATCAGGAAAAACTCCATAACTTAAATTCCATAAAAACTATATTCTACCCACCTCAAGACTCCGCTCCAATATAGAAGCATCAAGAAATATGGACCAATAGGCTTTCTACAATCACTTCCATTCAATACCCATTGTTTCGTGTTCTGTCTTGTGTTGATGAAATTAATACCCTATTAATGCCACCTCTTATTCTGTCTTGTGTTGATGAAATTAATACCTTATTAATGCCACCTCACCCCATCCACCTCACTCAAATGTATATATAAACAAAATCGAAGATGCGTAAGTTCTATTCAGTTGTGTATTTGTAAACTAAAGTCTTTGAAAATGTAATAAGTTTTACGAAACGCGCTCGTGTCGCGTCAGACTAGAAATAAAAATGAATTTTGGAGAATTGATTTTTGAATTACCCCCAACAGTGAAAAGAAATGTACGAAAGATTGAGAAAATTCGTGTTAGAATTATTATTCTTACTTTTTCGGTCACATTTAATAATATATCTCTACCGGAAAGACTGCTACCAAAATATACTAATATATATATATATATATATATATATATATATATATATATATATATATATATATATGTCGTACCTAATAGCCAGAACGCACTTCTCAGCCTACTATTCAAGGCCCGATTTGCCTAATAAGCCAAGTTTTCATGAATTAATGTTTTTTCGTCTACCTAACCTACCTAACCTAACCTAACCTAGCTTTTTTTGGCTACCTAACCTAACCTTACCTATTAATATAGGTTAGGTTAGGTTAGGTAGGGTTGGTTAGGTTCGGCCATATATCTACGTTAATTTTAACTCCAATAAAAAGAAATTGACCTCATACAGAGAGAAAAGGGTGGCTTTATCATTTCATAAGAAAAAAATTATAGTAAATATATTAATTCAGGAAAACTTGGCTTATTAGGCAAATCGGGCCTTGAATAGTAGGCTGAGAAGTGAGTTCTGGCTACTAGGTACGACATATATATATATATATATATATATATATATATGTCGTACCTAATAGCCAGAACGCACTTCTCAGCCTACTATGCAAGGCCCGATTTGCCTAATAAGCCTAGTTTTCATGAATTAATATATTTTCTCTAATTTTTTGCTTATGAAATGATAAAGCTACCCATTTCATTATGTATGAGGTCAATTTTTTTTTATTGGAGTTAAAATTGACGTAGATATATGACCGAACCTAACCAACCTTACCTAACCTAACCTAATCTATCTTTGTAGGTTAGGTTAGGTTAGGTAGCCAAAAAAGTTAGGTTAGGTTAGGTTAGGTAGGTTAGGTAGTAGAAAAACAATTAATTCATCAAAACTTGGCTTATTATGCAAATCGGCCCCTGCATTGTAGGCTGAGAAGTGCGTTCTGGCTACTAGGTACGACATATATATATATATATATATATATATATATATATATATATATATATATATATATATATATATATATATATATATATATATATATATATATGTCGTACCTAGTAGCCAGAACGCACTTCTCTGCCTACTATGCAAGGCCCGATTTGCCTAATAAGCCAAGTTTTCATGAATTAATTATTTTTCGACTACCTAACCTACCTAACCTAACCTAACCTAACTTTTTAGGCTACCTAACCTAACCTAACCTATAAAGATGGGTTAGGTTAGGTTAGATAGGGTTGGTTAGGTTCGGTCATATATCTACGTTAATTTTAACTCCAATAAAAAAAAATTGACCTCATACATAATGAAATGGGTAGCTTTATCATTTCATAAGAAAAAAATTAGAGAAAATATATTAATTCAGGAAAATTTGGCTTATTAAGCAAATCGGGCCTTGCACAGTAGGCTGAGAAGTGCATTCTGGCTATTAGGTACGACATATATATATATATATATATATATATATATATATATATATATATATATATATATATATATATATATATATATATATATATATATGTCGTACCTAGTAGCCAGAACGCACTTCTCAGCCTACTATGCAAGGCCCGATTTGCCTAATAAGCCAAGTTTTCATGAATTAATTGTTTTTCGACCACCTAACCTACCTAACCTAACCTAACCTAACTTTTTCGGCTACCAAACCCAACCTAACCTATAAAGATAGGTTAGGTTAGGTTAGGTAGGGTTGGTTAGGTTCGGTCATATATCTACGTTAATTTTAACACCAATAAAAAAAAATTGACCTCAAACATAATGAAATGGGTAGCTTTATCATTTCATCAGAAAAAAATTAGAGAAAATATATTAATTCAGGAAAACTTGTCTTATTAGGCAAATCGGGCCTTGCATAGTAGGCTGAGAAGTGCGTTCTGGCTACTAGGTACGACATATATATATATATATATACATATATATATATATGTCGTACCTAGTAGCCAGAACGCACATGTCAGCCTACTATGCAAGGCCCGATTTGCGTAATAAGCCAAGTTTTCATGAATTAATTGTTTTTCGACTACCTAACCTACCTAACCTAACCTAAACTAACTTTTTCGGCTACCTAACCTAACCTAACCTATAAAGATAGGTTAGGTTAGGTTAGGTAGGGTTGGTTAGGTTCGGTCATATATCTACGTTAATTTTAACTCCAATAAAAAAAATTGTTCTCAAACTTAATGAAATGGGTAGCTTTATCATTTCATAAGAAAAAAATAGAGAAAAAATACTAATTTATTAAAACTTGGCTTATTAGGCAAATCGGGCCTTGCATAGTAGGCTGAGAAGTACGTTCTGGCTACTAGGTACGACATATATATATATATATATATATATATATATATATATATATATATATATATATATATATATATATATATATATACATATATATATATATATATATATATATATATATATATATATATATATATATATATATATATATATATGTCGTACCTAGTAGCCAGAACGCACTTTTCTACCTACTATGCAAGGCCCGATTTGCCTAATAAGCCAAGTTTTACTGAATTAATATATTTTCTTTAATTTTTTTCTTATGAAATGATAAAGCTACCCATTTCATTACGCATTAGGTCAATTTTTTTTTATTGAAGTTAAAATTAACGTAGATATATGACCGAACCTAACCAACCCTACCTAACCTAACCTAACCTATCTTTAAACGTTAGGTTAGGTTAGGTAGCTGAAAAAGTTAGGTTAGGTTAGGTTAGGTAGGTTAGGTTGTCGAAAAACAATTAATTCATGAAAACTTGGCTTATTAGGCAAATTTGGCCTTGCATAGTAGGCTGAGAAGTGCGTTCTGGCTACTAGGTACGACATATATATAT
>NC_091199.1:35952083-35963044 GCF_040958095.1 Procambarus clarkii
ACTTCTTGATGTGTAGTGCCTCGCAAACGTCAAGCCGCCTGCTATCGCTGTATCTATCAATGATTTCTGTGTTGTTTACTAGGATTTCTCTGGCGATGGTTTGGTTGTGGGAAGAGATTATATGTTCCTTAATGGAGCCCTGTTGCTTATGCATCGTTAAACGCCTAGAAAGAGATGTTGTTGTCTTGCCTATATACTGGGTTTTTTGGAGCTTACAGTCCCAAGTGGGCATTTGAAGGCATAGACAACGTTAGTCTCTTTTAAAGCGTTCTGTTTTGTGTCTGGAGAGTTTCTCATGAGTAGGCTGGCTGTTTTTCTGGTTTTATAGTAAATCGTCAGTTGTATCCTCTGATTTTTGTCTGTAGGGATAACGTTTCTATTAACAATATCTTTCAGGACCCTTTCCTCCGTTTTATGAGCTGTGGAAAAGAAGTTCCTGTAAAATAGTCTAATAGGGGGTATAGGTGTTGTGTTAGTTGTCTCTTCAGAGGTTGCATGGCTTTTCACTTTCCTTCTTATGATGTCTTCGACGAAACCATTGGAGAAGCCGTTATTGACTAGGACCTGCCTTACCCTACAGAGTTCTTCGTCGACTTGCTTCCATTCTGAGCTGTGGCTGAGAGCACGGTCGACATATGCGTTAACAACACTCCTCTTGTACCTGTCAGGGTAGTCGCTGTTGGCATTTAGGCACATTCCTATGTTTGTTTCCTTAGTGTAGACTGCAGTGTGGAAACCTCCGCCCTTTTCCATGACTGTTACATCTAGAAAGGGCAGCTTCCCATCCTTTTCTATCTCGTAAGTGAAACGCAGCACGGAACTCTGCTCAAATGCCTCCTTCAGTTCCTGCAGATATCTGACATCAGGTACCTGTGTAAAAATGTCGTCAACATACCTGCAGTATATGGCCGGTTTCAAGTTCATGTCGACTAAGACTTTTTGCTCGATGGTACCCATATAGAAGTTTGCAAACAGGAACACGTAGGGGAGAACCCATGGCGACCCCATCTACTTGCTTATACATGTGCCCATCCGTTCTCAAGAAGGGTGCCTCTTTAGTACAAGCTTGGAGTAGTTTCCTCAGAATATTTTCTGGTATGTCAAGAGGAGTACAGGCTGGATCACGATACACTCTGTCGGCTATCATTCCGATTGTCTCGTCCACAGGTAAATAAAAATGAATTTTGGAGAATTAATTTTTGATTTACCTCCAACAGTGAAGCGTAATGTACGAAAGATTGAGAAAATTCGTGTTAGATTTATTAATCTTACTTTTTCGGTCATATTTAATAATATATGTCTACAGGAAAGACTGCTACCAAAATATACTAATATATATATGTATATATATATATATATATATATATATATATATATATATATATATATATATATATATATATATATATATATATATATATATATATATATATATATATATATTATATATTATTAAATATGACCGAAAAAGTAAGATTAATAATTCTAACACGAATTTTCTCAATCTTTCGTACATTTCTTTTCACTGTTGGAGGTAATTCAAAAATCAATTCTCCAAAATTCATTTTTATTTCTAGTCTGACGCGACACTTGAGCGCGTTTCGTAAAACTTATTACATTTTCAAAGACTTTACACATACACAACTGAATAGAACTTACATATCTCCGATTTGTTAATATCTACATTTGAGTGAGGTGGATGGGGTGAGGTGGCATTTAATAGGGTATTAATTTCATCAACACAAGACAGAATACGAAACAATGGGTATTGAAATGGAAGTGATTGTAGAAGGCCTATTGGTCCATATTTCTTGATGCTTCTATATTGGAGCGGAGTCTTGAGGTGGGTAGAATATAGTTGTGCATTAATTGGCAGTTGATTGCTGGTGTTGACTTCTTAATGTGCAGTGCCTCGCAAACGTCAAGCCGTCTGCTATCGCTGTATCTATCGATGATTTCTGTGTTGTTTACTAGGATTTCTCTGGCGATGGTTTGGTTGTGGGAAGAGATTATATGTTCCTTAATGGAGCCCTGTTGCTTATGCATCGTTAAACGCCTAGAAAGAGATGTTGTTGTCTTGCCTATATACTGGGTTTTTTGGAGCTTACAGTCCCCAAGTGGGCATTTGAAGGCATAGACGACGTTGGTCTCTTTTAAAGCGTTCTGCTTTGTGTCTGGAGAGTTTCTCATGAGTAGGCTGGCCGTTTTTCTGGTTTTATAGTAAATCGTCAGTTGTATCCTCTGATTTTTGTCTGTAGGGATAACGTTTCTATTAACAATATCTTTCAGGACCCTTTCCTCCGTTTTATGAGCTGTGGAAAAGAAGTTCCTGTAAAATAGTCTAATAGGGGGTATAGGTGTTGTGTTAGTTGTCTCTTCAGAGGTTGCATGGCGTTTCACTTTCCTTCTTATGATGTCTTCGACGAAACCATTGGAGAAGCCGTTGTTGACTAGGACCTGCCTTACCCTACAGAGTTCTTCGTCGACTTGCTTCCATTCTGAGCTGTGGCTGAGAGCACGGTCGACATATGCGTTAACAACACTCCTCTTGTACCTGTCTGGGCAGTCGCTGTTGGCATTTAGGCACATTCCTATGTTCGTTTCCTTAGTGTAGACTGCAGTGTGGAAACCTCCGCTCTTTTCCATGACTGTTACATCTAGAAAGGGCAGCTTCCCATCCTTTTCCATCTCGTAAGTGAAACGCAGCACGGAACTCTGCTCAAATGCCTCCTTCAGCTCCTGCAGATGTCTGACATCAGGTACCTGTGTAAAAATGTCGTCAACATACCTGCAGTATATGGCCGGTTTCAAGTTCATGTCGACTAAGACTTTTTGCTCGATGGTACCCATGTAGAAGTTTGCAAACAGGACACCTAGGGGAGAACCCATGGCGACCCCATCTACTTGCTTATACATGTGCCCATCCGGGCTCAAGAAGGGTGCCTCTTTAGTACAGGCTTGGAGTAGTTTCCTCAGAATATTTTCTGGTATGTCAAGAGGAGTACAGGCTGGATCACGATGCACTCTGTCGGCTATCATCCCGATTGTCTCGTCCACATGTACGTTGGTAAACAGCGATTCTACGTCCAACGAGGCTCTTATCCCTGTGGCCCGTGTGCCCCGCAGTAAGTCAGCAAATACCTTTGGAGACTTCAGGCTGAAGGCGCAAAGAACATAAGGAGTCAGCAGGCCGTTGAGTCGCTTCGCCAGTCTGTACGTGGGTGTGGGTATCTGGCTAATGATTGACCATCGCCAGAGAAATCCTAGTAAACAACACAGAAATCATCGATAGATACAGCGATAGCAGACGGCTTGACGTTTGCGAGGCACTGCACATTAAGAAATCAACACCAGCAATCAACAGCCAATTAATGCACAACTATATTCTACCCACCTCAAGACTCCGCTCCAATATAGAAGCATCAAGAAATATGGACCAATAGGCTTTCTACAATCACTTCCATTTCAATACCCATTGATTCGTGTTCTGTCTTGTGTTGATGAAATTAATACCCTATTAAATACCACCTCACCCCATCCACCTCACTCAAATGTAGATATAAACAAATCGGAGATATGTAAGTTCTATTCAGTTGTGTATGTGTAAATTCTTTGAAAATGTAATAAGTTTTATGAAACGCGCTCAAGTGTCGCGTCAGACTAGAAATAAAAATGAATTTTGGAGAATTGATTTTTGAATTACCTCCAACAGTGAAAAGAAATGTACGAAAGATTGAGAAAATTCGTGTTAGATTTATTAATCTTACTTTTTCGGTCCTATTTAATAATATATGTCTACAGGAAAGACTGCTACCATAATATACTAATATATATATATATATATATATATATATATATATATATATATATATATATATATATATTTATATATTTATATATTTATATATATATATATATATATATATATATATATATATATATATATATATATATATATATATATATATATATATATATATATATATATATATATATATATATATATATATATATATATATATATTGGTAGCAGTCTTTCTTGTAAACATATGTTATTAAATATGACCGAAAAAGTATGATTAATAATTCTAACACGAATTTTCTCAATATTTCTTATGTTTCTTTTCACTGTCGAAGGTAATTGAAAAATCAATTCTCCAAAATTCATTTTTAATTCTAGTCTGATGTGACACTTGAACGCGTTTCATAATAACTTATTACATTTTCAAAGACTTTCGTTTACACACACACAGCTATAACCTGCAAACACTAAACAGAGTTCTAGTATGCTGTGATTTAAACAGCTTTCATCTTATATACCTGCATTTTGGGTGAGGTGATATGTTACAACAGTTTTGGATGAGGTGAACAAAACTTTCAACACAAGATAGAACACGAAACAATGGGTATAAATTGGGGAAATTAAAGGGAAGAATGGAAGTAACTGCAAAGGGCCTATTGGCCCATATTTCTGGATGCTTCTATATTGGTGCAGAGTCTTGAAGTGGGTAGAATATAGTTGTGCATTAATTGGCTGTTGATTGCTTTTGTTGACTTCTTGATGTGTAGTGTCTCGCAGATATCAAGCCGCCTGCTATCGCTGTATCTATTGATGATTTCTGTGTTATTTATTAAGATTTCTCTGGTGATGGTCTGGTTGTGGGAAGAGATTATAATTTCCTTAATGGAGCCCTGTTGCTTATGCATCGTTAATCGCCTGGAAAGAGATGTTGTTGACTTGCCTATATACTGAGTTCTTTGAGGCTTACAGTCCCCAAGTGGGCATTTGAAGGCTTAGACGACGTTGGTCTCTTTTAAAGCGTTCTGCTTTGTGTCTGGAGAGTTTCTCATGAGTAGGTTGGCCTTTTTTTGGTTTTATAGTAAATCGTCAATTGTATCTTCTGATTTTTGTCTGTAGGGATAACGTTCCTATCAACAATATCTTTCAGGACCCTTTCCTCCGTTTTATGAGCTGTGGAAAAGAAGTTCCTGTAAAATAGTCTAATAGGGGGTAAAGGTGTTGTGTTAGTTGTCTCTTCAGAGGTTGCATGGCATTTCACCTTCCTTCTTATGATGTCTTCAAGGAAACCATTGGAGAAGCTGTTGTTGACTAGGACCTGCCTTACCCTACAGAGTTCTTCATCGATTAGCTTCCATCCTGAGCTGTGGCTGAGAGCACGGTCGACATAAGAGTTAACAACACTCCTATTGTACCTGTCTGGGCAGTCACTGTTGGCATTGAGCACTTTCCTATGTTTGTTTCCTTAGTGTAGACTGCAGTGTGGAAACCGCTCCTTTCCATGACTGTTACATCTAGAAAAGGCAGCTTCCCATCCTTCTCCATCTCGTAAGTGAAACGCAACACAGAATTCCGCTCAAATGCGTCTTTTAGCTCCTGTAGATGTCTGACATCAGGTACCTGTGTAAAAATGTCGTCACCATACCTGCAGTATATGGCCGGTTTCAAGTTCATTTCTACTAAGACCTTCTGTTCGTTGGTACCCATGTAGAAGTTCGCAAACTGGACACCTAAGGGAGAACCCATGGCTACCCCATCTACTTGCTTATACATGTGCCCGTCTGGGCTCAAGAAGGGTGCATTTTTAGTACAAGCTTGGAGTAGTTTCCTTAGAATGTTTTCTGGTATGTCAAGAGGAATACAGGCCAGATCACGATACTCTTTGTCCGCTATCATCCCGATTGTTTCATCCACAGGTACGTTGGTAAACAGTGATTCTACATCCAAGGAGGCTCTTATCCCTGCGGCCTGTGTTCCCCATAGTAGGTCAACAAATTCCTTTGGAGACTTCAGGCTGAAGGCGCAATCCGAGCAAACACAAATCGAATAGAAAACGTTCATCTATCTCTTCCCATAGGTGTAGGAATGACTTGCATTGAGAATGGTGCAGGAGAGCCTTTCAGAAACTTTTATTCCAAAAATCCAAACATAGGTTTTTTAATAAATTGTTTTTCTACAACTATTTTGTTCCTAATGTATTACAAATAGTTTTTACATGTTTAAATATAAAATTTATGGTGTTTTTTGTAAAATTCATTAGTAAATTGTGAATGATATTTAATGACTGAATGAAACCTTTAAAATACATTTAGTTATTCTATGATCAGAAAAAAAGTAGTTGTCCAAATTTTCTAAAAATCGGTTTTTTTAACACATTTTGACTCCTTATGCATTCCACTAAACACTAATATCATGTTTAAATATTAAATTTATGTACTATTTCCTAAAATAATTTATATAAATTGTAAAAGTTGCTGGAAATTGTTGAGAAGAATCTGAAAACGTTTTGTTGTCTTATATATTGGTGTGTTCTTATTAACTATGTCTCAAGTGCACAGTTTATTAAACAAGATGATTAACATTCGTCAACCCTTAAAATCTTATATGTTATCTTGCGGGTGCAAAATGGGAGAATCCTTAAGAACAGTATCTATATGATAAATGGTGTTTTCCCTAACTCATATCATGTAGGGTTTATTATTCTACACATATTTCTATTGACTCTTAGATGTTTACATTTTCTGAAGTATAGTTGTCAAGGCTGTGTCCATCACTCTCACCACAGATTCTTAAACTCCTCTGCATGTTCAACTATAATTGTTTCCATTCTGAATCTCCATCTACATTTGTATCCAAAATGAATACAATGTGGTTTCCTTCAGCAGCCAGCACATTTGCACATTCATTTCCACAGATTCCAAAATGATAGGGGATTCACAGAAATTTTGCTATTCATATTGTTATCTATTATATGAATGCATTTCCATATTATAAGACAAATACATGAGTTATTGATAAATTCGTTTTCTGCGATATAACATTGGTATGATGTTTTTTCTTAAAACCCCAAACTGAACAAAATCACGAGAGAATATATTGTTTATATATAGAGTATATATATTGGGTTATGGAGGGTAGTGTGGGGTGGTTGAGGGTAGTGTGGGGTGGTTGAGGGTAGTGTGGGGTGGTTGAGGGTAGTGTGGGATGGTGGAGGGTTGTGTGGGGTGGTAGAGGGTAGTGTGGGGTTGTGGAGGGTAGTGTGGGGTGTGGAGGGTAGTGTGGGATGGTGGAGGGTTGTGTGGGGTGGTAGAGGGTAGTGTGGGGTGGTGGAGGGTAGTGGAGGGTAGTGTGGTGTGGAGGAGGGTAGTGTGGGGTGGCGGAGGGTAGTGTGGGATGGAGGGTAGTGTGGGGTGGTGGAGGGTCGTGTGGGGTGGTGGAGGGTTGTGTGGGGTGGTGGAGGGTAATGTGGGGTGGTGGAGGGTTGTGTGGGGTGGTGGAGGGTAGTGTGGGTTTGTGGAGGGTAGAGATAAGTGGTGGAGGGTAGTGTGGGGTGATGGAGGGTAGTGTGGGGTGGTGGAGGGTAGTGTGGGGTGGTGGAGGGTAGTGTGGGGTGGTGGTGGGTAGTGTGGGGTGGTGGAGGGTAGTGTTGGGTGGTGGAGGGTAGTGTGGGATGGTGGATGGTAGTGTGGTGTGGTGGAGGGTAGTGTGGGGTGGTGGAGGGTAGTGTAGGGTGGTGGAGGGTAGTGTGGGGTGGTGGAGGGTAGTGTGGGGAGGAGGAGGGAAGTGTGGGATGGTGGAGGGTAGCGTGGGGTGGTGGATGGTAGTTAATGGTGGTGGAGGGTAGAGTATCGTGGTGGAGGGTTGTGTGGGGTGGTAGAGGGTGTTGTGGGGTGGTGGAGGGTAGTGTGAGGTGGTGGAGGGTAGTGTGGGACAATGGAGGGTAGTGTGGGGTGGTGGAGAGCAGTGTGGAGGTGGTGGAGGGTAGTGTGGGATGGTGGAGGGTAGTGTAGGATGGAGGAAAGTAGTGTGGGGTGGCAGAGGGTAGTGTGAGGTGGTGGAGAGTAGTATGGGATGGTGGAGGGTAATGTGGGGTGGTGGAGGGTAGTGTGGGGAGGTGGAGGGTAGTGTGGGTTGGTGGAGGGTAGTGTGGGGTGGTGGAGGGTAGTGTGGGGTGTTGGAGGGTAGTGTGGGGTGGTGGAGGGTAGTGTGGGGTTGGAGAGGGTAGTATGGGGTGGTGGAGGGTAGTGTGGGGTAGTGGAGGGTTGTGTGGGGTGGTGGAGGGTAGAGATAAGTGGTGGAGATTAGTGTGGGGAGGTGGAGGGTAATGTGGGGTGGTGGAGGGTGATGTGGAGTGGTGGAGGGTAGTGTGGGGTCGTAAAGGGTAGTGTGGGGTGGTGGTGGGTAGTGTGGTGTGGTGGAGGGTAGTGTAGGGTGGTGGGGGGTAATGTGGGGTGGTGGAGGGTAGTGTGGGGTGGTGGAGGGTAGTGTGGGGTGGTGGAGGGCAGTGTGGGAAGGTGGAGGGTAGTATGGGGTAGTGGAGGGTAGAGATATGTGGTGGAGGGTAGTGTTGAGTGGTCGAGGGTAGAGATAAGTGCTGGAGGGTAGTGTGGGGAGGTGGAGAGTAGTGTGGGGTGGTGGAGGGTAGAGATAAGTGGTGGAGGGTAGTGTGGGGTGGTGGCGGGTAGTGTGGGGTGGTGGAGGGTAGAGATAAGTGGTGGAGGGAAGTGTGGGAGGGTGGAGGGTAGAGATAAGTGGTGGAGGGTAGAGATAAGTGGTGGAAGGTAGTATGGGGTGGAGGCGGGTAGTGTGGGGTGGTGGAGGGTAGAGATAAGTGGTGGAGGGAAGTGTGGGGTGGTGGAGGAAAGAGATAAGTGTTGGAGGGTAGTGTGGGCTGGTGGAGGGTAGAGATAAGTGGTGGAGGGTAGTGTGGGGTGGTGGAGGGTAGTGTGGGTTGGTGGTAGGTAGTGTGGGGTGGTAGAGGGTAGTGTGGGGTAGCTGACGGAGGTGTGGGTTGCTGGTGGGTAGTTTGGGGTGGTGAAGGGTAGTGTGGGGTGGTGGAGGGTAGTGTGGGGTGGTGGAGGGTAGTGTGGGGTCGGTGGAGAGTAGTGTGGGGTGGTGAAGGGTAGTGTGGGGTGGTGGAGGGTAGTGTGGGGTAGTGGAGGGTAGTGTGGGGTGGTGGAGGGTAGTGGTGGGTGGTGGAGGGTGTTGTGTGGTGGTGGAGGGTAGTGTAGGGTGGTGGAGGGTAGTGTCGGGTGGTGGAGGGTAGTGTGGGGTGGTGGAGGGTAGTGTAGGGTGGAGGAGGGTAGTGTGGGGTGGTAGAGGGTAGTGTGGGGAAGTGGAGGGAGGTGTGGGTTGCTGGTGGGTAGTTTGGGGTGGTGGAGGGTAGTGTGGGGTGGTGGAGGGTAGTGTGGGGTTATGGTGGGAAGTGTGGGGTGGTGGAGAGTAGAATGGGGTGGTGAAGGGTAGTGTGGGGTGGTGGAGAGTAGCGTGGGGTAGTGGAGGGTAGTGTGAGGTGGTGGAAGGTAGTATTGGGTGGTGGAGGGTGTTGTGGGGTGGTGGAGGGTAGTGTAGGGTGGTGGAGGGTAGTGTCGGTTGGTGGAGGGTAGTGTGGGGTGGTGGAGGGTAGTGTGGGGTGTTGGAGGGTGTTGTGGGGTGGTGGAGGGTAGTGTGGAGGTGGTGGAGGGTAGTGTGGGGTGGTGGAGCGTAGTATGGGGTGGTGAACGGTAGTGTGGGGTGGTGGTGAGAAGCGTGGGGTAGTGGAGGGTAGTGTGAGGTGGTGGAGGGTAGTGTGGGGTGGTGGAGAGCAGTGTGGAGGTGGTGGAGGGTAGTGTGGGATGGTGGAGGGTAGTGTGGGATGGAGGAGGGTAGTGTGGGGTGGCGGAGGGTAGTGTGGGGTGGTGGAGGACAGTGTGGGTTGGTGGAGGGTAGTGTGGGGTGGTGGAGGGTAGTGTGGGATAGTGGAGGGTAGTGTGGGATAGTGGAGGGTAGTGTGGGGTGGTGGAGGGTAGTGTGGGGTGGTGGAGGACAGTGTGGGTTGGTGGAGGGTAGTGTGGGGTGGTGGAGGGTAGTGTGGGGTGGTGGAGGGTAGTGTGGGGTTGGGGAGGGTAGTATGGGGTGGTGGAGGGTAGTGTGAGGTAGTGGAGGGTTGTGTGGGGTGGTGGAGGGTAGAGATAAGTGGTGGAGATTAGTGTGGGGAGGTGGAGGGTAATGTGGGGTGGTGGAGGGTGATGTGGGGTGGTTGAGGGTAGTGTGGGGTCGAAAAGGGTAGTGTGGGGTGGTGGTGGGTAGTGTGGTGTGGTGGAGGGTAGTGTGATGTAGTGGGGGGTAAAGTGGGGTGGTGGATGGTAGTGTGGGGTGGTGAAGGGTAGTGTGGGGTGGTGGAGGGCAGTGTGGGAAGGTGGAGGGTAGTATTGGGTAGTGGAGGGTAGAGATATGTGGTGGAGGGTAGTGTGGGGAGATGGAGAGTAGTGTGGGGTGGTGGAGGGTAGAGATAAGTGGTGGAGGGTAGTGTGGGATGGTAACGGGTAGTGTGGGGTGGTGGAGGGTTGAGATAAGTGGTGGAGGGAAGTGTGTGGGGGTGGAGGGTAGAGATAAGTGGTGGATGGTAGTGTGGGGTGGTGGAGGGTAGTGTGGGGTGGTGGAGGGTAATGATGGGTGGTGGAAGGTAGAGATAAGTGGTGGGGGGTAGTGTGGGGGGGGGGTGGAGGGTAGTGTGGGGTGGTGGAGGGTAGTGTGGGGTGGTGGTGGGTAGTGTGGGGTGGTGGAGAGTTGTGTGGGGTGGTGAACGGTAGTGTGGGGTGGTGGAGGGTAGTATGGGGTTGTAGAGGGTAGTGTGGGGTGGTGAAGGGTAGTGTCGGGTGGTGGTGGGTAGTGTGGGATTGTGGAGGGTGTTGTGGGGTGGTGGAGGGTAGTGTGGAGGTGGTGGAGAGTAGTGTGGGGTGGTGGAGCGTAGTGTGGAGTTGGTGGATGGTAGTATAGGTTGGTGGAGGGTAGTGTGGGGTGGTGGAGGGTAGAGTGGCATGGTGGAGGGTAGAGATAGGTGATGGAGGAAAGTGTGGGGTGGTGGAGAGTAGAGAGAAGTGGTGGAGGGTAGTATGGGGTGATGGAGGGTAGAGATAAGTGCTGGAAGGTAGTGTGGGGTGGTGGAGAGTAGTGTGGGGTG